>NC_090830.1:51058946-51358946 GCF_028021215.1 Eschrichtius robustus
TGTACTCCCATTTGTTTCCTTTTTGTAACAGAAAAGAAAACGGCGCAGAAAAATAATGAGTTTTACGAATTTTCAAATACATGCAAACCCAAATTACAAAAACCTATCAGCTCACAGCAGCCAGTAGGGCCATTAGCATAAATGCTGCAAACAATAAATGCTGAAGCGATTGTGGAGAAATGCGTACCCTCGATTCTAAGGGGGACGTGGTAAGAGCCACTAATGAAAACACAAAGGAGGTGCTTTGAAAAGGGAAACACGGTGCTACCAGTCAATGAATCACACCCACTGCTGGGCCTATCACCTGAGAAAATGAGAATCAAAAAGTCACAGGCTGGCAATCCTGCACTCCAACAATATTTACCATAGCCAAGACTTGGAAGAAATGAAAATGTCCATCAACCGAGGAATGCACAAAGTAGAAGTGGTCCACGTACACAGTGGAAAATTACTCCAATAAAAAATAAAAATTACATTTAAAAATCCAACAGAAGTAAGGAGACATCAGCTTGTGTGGGTTTCTCCAGGCACACTCCACTCTAATTTTTAACCGAGAAACACCACAGGCCGCAAGGGCTTTTCCCTAGTTACCAGGGTGGGGAACATAGAAAGGCTGCTGCCCTCTGGCAGTTACCTGCAAAAGCAGCTTTAAAGCCCGTGCTAATGGTCATTTCATAGGAACAAGTACTGCAGAACTGTAAATGAAACTTGCCCTCAAAATGTCTTGAGGGAGGTAATGGCCAAAATATTTCAAATGGTGACACATACTTTAAGAAAACACTATGAAGAAATAAGCTCTAATCATAGCTGGAAAAATAAAAAGGACATGTCTAAAAGCTCAAT
Source organism: Eschrichtius robustus (assembly GCF_028021215.1). Classification (NCBI taxonomy): domain Eukaryota; kingdom Metazoa; phylum Chordata; class Mammalia; order Artiodactyla; family Eschrichtiidae; genus Eschrichtius; species Eschrichtius robustus. Next base: position 51,059,790 of record NC_090830.1, read on the forward strand.
TTCAACGCATTATGAGACACATGCATATTCAACCACAAAGAGGTATCAGCTCACACCACTCAGAATAACCATCAGCAAAAACTGCAAAGAATAAATGCTGAAGGTGCTGGGAAGAAATGCATACCCTCAACTTTATGTGGGACGTAACCTGGAAAGAGCCACTAAAGAGAGCAGAATAGAGGTGCCTTTAAAAGGTAAACATTGAGCTACCATAGGATCCAGCAGACCTATTCCTGGACCTATAAACTAAGAAGACAGAATTGGAAGGACACAGGTATGCAAATCTGCATTGCATAGTATTACAATAGCCAAGATACGGAAGTAACCAAAAAGTCCACCGACAGATGGGCGGACAAAGAAGAACTGCTACCTGTACAGATGGAATATGAGCTAGTGAAAAAATGAAACAATGCCATTTGCAGCACCATAGATGAGTCTAGACGTAATCACGCCACCTGTAGTAAGTGAGAAAGCAAAAGACACATATCCTATCATATCACTTTTAGGAGTTACTTAAAAATCGATACCAATGAAGATATTTCCACAGAGAGAGGCAATCGCAGATTCATTAAAAAACTTATGGTTCACCAAATAGAAAGGGATGAGGATTGGATACATTACCATATTGGGGTTAACAGAGATATACAAACCATGTGAAATATATAATCAGCAAAGACGTACGGAAGACCAGGAGAAGACTACTCAACATTCTGTCATAACGTACATGAGAAAAGGATGTGAGGAAGAATAGATACCTGTATATGTGTGAAAGAACCACATCTTGCACACCTAGAGCAAACAAACCATTGTAATCAAATTTGCTGGGATAAAAAATAAAACGTAAATTACAAATATGAACAAGAAGTAATGAGACATAAACTTAAACGGCTTTTTCCTGGCATATTCCATTCTAATATACAACCTAGAACACCACTTCCATTAAGGCTCTGTTTCCCTCGTAACCAAATTTGGTAAAGGAGAAATGCTGCCACCTTGTGGCCGTTTCCTGCAAGAGCAGCTTTAAACTCACAGCTAATGGTCACTTAACATTCACAAAGACTCAGGGTTGTAAAGGACGCCTGCCCTAAAAAATTGTGCTGAAGTAGGGAATGAACAAAAAAATTCAAAACAGGCAAATGTTTCAAGAAGAGATTATGAAGAGTTAAGTTTTACTCACACTCTTTTTAAAAAAAAGGTAAATGGATAAAAGCTCAACCTCAGGGAGTGTTAGACACCTGCAATCTAATCTACAAAAAGTTTCAACTTACACCAGTCGACTGACCATCAGCAAAAAGTCTACGAACAATAAAAGCTGAAGGGGTTTTACAGAACTGTGTACCCTCTACCTGCTGGTGAGACGTAAAAGGGTAACAGCCAATAATGAGAACAGAAAGGAGCTGTGTTTAAAAGTAAAAATGGAGGTACCATTCAATCCAGCAGGCGCACCATTGGACCTCTCACCTGAGAAGACAAGAATCGAGAAGACACAGGCCGCAAAAGCTGCAGTGCAGCCTTATTCACAATAGCCAAGACCGTGAAGCAATCAAAATATCCAACAAGAGGTGAATGGATAAAGAAGAAGTGGTCCATGTACACAATGGAATATTAGCCATGGAAAACAATGAGCCATTGCTCTCTGAGGCACCACAAATGAGTCTGGAGATAATCATGAAACATGAGGTAAGTCGGAAAGCAAAAGACCTATATTCTATGATATCACTTATAGGCGTTATCTAATAACTGACACAAATGAACATATTTCCACAGAGAAAGACACTCACAGACTTAGAAAACAAACTATGCTCATCTAAAAGGAACGGTGGGGGGAATGGATAAATTAAGATTAGTGTTACTATATGTATACAAACACATATTATATACATATCTCAAAAAGACTGACCATATAGCAAGGGAGGTCTGCGGAACCCTGTGTAACATTTTACATGGGAAGAGGATCTGTACTTGAATAGACATATATAATCTACAAATGAACCAGATTGTGTACACCTAGGACAAACAATATTCTAAGCTTTACTCCAATTTAAAAAATTTTTTATACCAAGAAGAAATAATGAGACATAAACTTAGGGGCGTTTCTCCATGCACATTCCAACGTAATTTACAACCTAGGAACACGACTTCCAGAAAGGCTCTGCTGCCCTAGTACCCAGATTTGGGAATGGAGAAATGCTGCCTGCTTGAGGCCACTTCCCACAAATCAGCTTTAAACCCATTGCTAAAGGTCACTAAATATTCACCAAACTTGCAGTTCGGTAAATGACACCTGCTCTCTAAAAAAATTCTGGGGTGGAAAATTGACCAAAAAATTCAAAAGAGGGCAACCTTCCAAGAAGACCATATCAAGAGTTATATTGTACTCCCAATTGTTTCCTTTTTTTAACAGAAAAGAAAACGGCGGAGAAAAATGATGAGTTTTACGAATTTTCAGAGACATGCAAACCCAAATTACAAAAACCTATCAGCTCACAGCAGCCAGAAGGGCCATTAGCAGAAATGCTGCAAACAATAAATGCTGAAACGATTGTGGAGAAATGTGTACCCTCGATTCTAAAGGGGACGTGGTAAGTGCCACTAATGAAAACACAAAGAAGGTGCATTGAAAAGGGAAATACGGTGCTACCAGTCAGTCAATCACACCCACTGCTGGGCCTATCACCAGAGAAAATGAGAATCAAAAAGTCACAGGCTGGCAATCCTGCACTAAAACAATATTTACCATAGCCAACACTTGGAAGCAATGAAAATGTCCATCAACCGAGGAATGCACAAAGTAGAAGTGGTCCACGCACACAGTCGAAAATTACTCCAATAAAAAATAAAAATTACATTTAAAAATCCAACAAAAATAAGGAGACATCAGCTTGTGTGGGTTTGTCCAGGCACACTCCACTCTAATTTATAACCGAGAAACACCACCGGCCGTAAGGGCTTTTCCCTAGTTACCAGGGTGGGGAAAATAGAAAGGCTGCTGCCCTCTGGCAGTTACCTGCAAAAGCAGCTTTAAAGCCTGTGCTAATGGTCATTTCATAGGAACAAATACTGCAGAACTGTAAATGAAAACTGCCCTCAAAATGTCTTGAGGGAGGTAATGGCCAAAACATTTCAAAATGTGACACATACTTTAAGAGAACACTTTGAAGTACTAAGGGGTAATCACAGCTTGAAAAATAAAAAGGACATGCCTTAAAGCTCAGTTTCAATGGATTTTGAGGCACATGCGAATTCAACCACAAAGAGGTATCAGCTCACAATTGCAAGAGTAACCATCAGCAAGAAAACTACAAACAATAAGTGCTGAAGGTGTTGTGGAGAAGTGTATACCCTCAACTTCAAGTGGGACGTAAGTTGGAAAGGGCCACAGATGAGAACAGAAAGGAGGTGCCTTAAAAAGGTAAACATTGAGCTACCATATGACCTAACAGGCCCACTCCTCGACCTATAATCTAAGAAGACAGAATTGGAAAGACACAGGCAGGCAAATCTGCATTGCACAGTATCACAATAGCCAAGATATGGAAGTAACCAAAAAGTCCACCAACAGATGGGTGGACACAGAAGAACTCCTCCATGTACAGATGGAATATTCGCTACTGAAAAAAATGGAACAATGCCATTTGCAGCACCATAGATGAGTCTAGACGTAATCACGCCACCTGTAGTAAGTAAGAAAGCAAAAGACACATATCCTATCATATCACTTTTAGGAGTTACTTAAAAATTGATACCAATGAAGATATTTCCACAGAGAAAGGCAATCACAGATTCATTAAAAAAACTTAGGTTCACCAAATAGAAAGGGATGAGGATTGGATACATTACCATATTGGGGTTAACAGAGATATACAAACCATGTGAAATATATAATCACCAAAGGCGTACGGAAGACCAGGAGAAGACTACTCAACATTCTGTCATAACCTAAATGGGAAAAGGATGCGAGGAAGAATAGATACACAAATATGTGTGAAAGAACCACATCTTGCACACCAAGAAGAAACAAACCATTGTAATCAAATTTGCTGGGATAAAAAATAAAAAGTAAATTACAAATATGAACAAGAAGTAATGAGACATAAACTTAAAGGGCTTTTTCCTGGCACATTCCATTTTAATTTACAACCTAGAACACCACTTCCATTAAGGCTCTGTTTCCCTAGTAACCAAATTTGGTAAAGGAGAAATGCTGCCACCTTGTGGCCGTTTCCTGCAAGAGCAGCTTTAAAGTCACAGCTAATGGTCACTTAACATTCACAAGGACTCAGGGCTGTAAGGACACCTGCCCTAAAAAATTGTGCTGAAGTAGGGAATGGACAAAAAATTTCAAAACAGGCAAATGTTTCAAGAAGAGAATATGAAGAGTTACGTTTTACTGACGCTCTTTTAAAAAAAAAGGAAAATGGATAAAAGCTCAACCTCAGGGAGTGTTAGACCCATGCAATCTAATCTACAAAAAGTTTTCAACTTACACCAATCGACTGACCATCAGCAAAAAGTCTACGAACAATAAATGCTGAAGGGGTTTTAGAGAACTGTGAACCCTCTACCTGCTGTTGAGACGTAAAAGGGTAACAGCCAATAATGAGAATAGAAAGGAGCTGTGTTTAAAAGTAAAAATGGAGGTACCATTCAATCCAGCAGGCACACCATTGGACCTCTCACCTGAGAAGACAAGAATCGAGAAGACACAGGCCGCAAAAGCTGCAGTGCAGCCTTATTCACAATAGCCAAGACCGTGAAGCAATCAAAATATCCAACAAGAGGTGAATGGATAAAGAAGAAGTGGTCCATGTACACAATGGAATATTAGCCATGGAAAACAATGAGCCATTGCTCCCTGAGGCACCACAAATGAGTCTGGAGATAATCACGAAACATGAGGTAAGTCCAAAAGCAAAAGACCTATATTCTATGATATCACTTATAGGCGTTATCTAATAACTGACACAAATGAACATATTTCCACAGAGAAAGACACTCACAGACTTAGAAAACAAACTATGCTCATCTAAAAGGAAAGGTGGGGGGAATGGATAAATTAAGATTAGTGTTACTATATGTATACAAACACATATTATACACATATCTCAAAAAGACCGACCATATAGCAAGGGAGGTCTGCGGAACATTCTGTAACATTTTACATGGGAAGAGGATCTGTACTTGAATAGACATATATAATCTACAAATGAACCAGATTGTGTACACCTAGGACAAACAATATTCTAAGCTTTACCACAATTAATAAATTTTTAAAACCAAGAAGAAATAATGAGACATAAACTTATGGGGGTTTCTCCATGCACATTCCAATGTAATTTACAACCTAGGAACACGACTTCCAGAAAGGCTCTGCTGCCCTAGAAACCAGATTTGGGAATGGAGAAATGCTGCCTGCTTGAGGCCACTTCCCACAACAGCAGCTTTAAACCCATTTCTAAAGGTCAATAAATATTCACCAAACTTGCAGTTCGGGAAATGACACCTGCTCTCTAAAAAAACTCTGGGGTGGAAAATCGACCAAAAAATTCAAAAGAGGGCAACCTTCTAAGAAGACAATTTCAAGAGTTATAATGTACTCCCATTTGTTTCCTTTTTGTAACAGAAAAGAAAACGGCGCAGAAAAATAATGAGTTTTACGAATTTTCAAATACATGCAAACCCAAATTACAAAAACCTATCAGCTCACAGCAGCCAGTAGGGCCATTAGCATAAATGCTGCAAACAATAAATGCTGAAGCGATTGTGGAGAAATGCGTACCCTCGATTCTAAGGGGGACGTGGTAAGAGCCACTAATGAAAACACAAAGGAGGTGCTTTGAAAAGGGAAACACGGTGCTACCAGTCAATGAATCACACCCACTGCTGGGCCTATCACCTGAGAAAATGAGAATCAAAAAGTCACAGGCTGGCAATCCTGCACTCCAACAATATTTACCATAGCCAAGACTTGGAAGAAATGAAAATGTCCATCAACCGAGGAATGCACAAAGTAGAAGTGGTCCACGTACACAGTGGAAAATTACTCCAATAAAAAATAAAAATTACATTTAAAAATCCAACAGAAGTAAGGAGACATCAGCTTGTGTGGGTTTCTCCAGGCACACTCCACTCTAATGTTTTAACCGAGAAACACCACAGGCCGCAAGGGCTTTTCCCTAGTTACCAGGGTGGGGAACATAGAAAGGCTGCTGCCCTCTGGCAGTTACCTGCAAAAGCAGCTTTAAAGCCCGTGCTAATGGTCATTTCATAGGAACAAGTACTGCAGAACTGTAAATGAAACTTGCCCTCAAAATGTCTTGAGGGAGGTAATGGCCAAAATATTTCAAATGGTGACACATACTTTAAGAAAACACTATGAAGAAATAAGCTCTAATCATAGCTGGAAAAATAAAAAGGACATGTCTAAAAGCTCAATTTCAACGCATTATGAGACACATGCATATTCAACCACAAAGAGGTATCAGCTCACACCACTCAGAATAACCATCAGCAAAAACTGCAAAGAATAAATGCTGAAGGTGCTGGGAAGAAATGCATACCCTCAACTTTATGTGGGACGTAACCTGGAAAGAGCCACTAAAGAGAGCAGAATAGAGGTGCCTTTAAAAGGTAAACATTGAGCTACCATAGGATCCAGCAGACCTATTCCTGGACCTATAAACTAAGAAGACAGAATTGGAAGGACACAGGTATGCAAATCTGCATTGCATAGTATTACAATAGCCAAGATACGGAAGTAACCAAAAAGTCCACCGACAGATGGGCGGACAAAGAAGAACTGCTACCTGTACAGATGGAATATGAGCTAGTGAAAAAATGAAACAATGCCATTTGCAGCACCATAGATGAGTCTAGACGTAATCACGCCACCTGTAGTAAGTGAGAAAGCAAAAGACACATATCCTATCATATCACTTTTAGGAGTTACTTAAAAATCGATACCAATGAAGATATTTCCACAGAGAGAGGCAATCGCAGATTCATTAAAAAACTTATGGTTCACCAAATAGAAAGGGATGAGGATTGGATACATTACCATATTGGGGTTAACAGAGATATACAAACCATGTGAAATATATAATCACCAAAGACGTACGGAAGACCAGGAGAAGACTACTCAACATTCTGTCATAACGTACATGAGAAAAGGATGTGAGGAAGAATAGATACCTGTATATGTGTGAAAGAACCACATCTTGCACACCTAGAGCAAACAAACCATTGTAATCAAATTTGCTGGGATAAAAAATAAAACGTAAATTACAAATATGAACAAGAAGTAATGAGACATAAACTTAAACGGCTTTTTCCTGGCATATTCCATTCTAATATACAACCTAGAACACCACTTCCATTAAGGCTCTGTTTCCCTCGTAACCAAATTTGGTAAAGGAGAAATGCTGCCACCTTGTGGCCGTTTCCTGCAAGAGCAGCTTTAAACTCACAGCTAATGGTCACTTAACATTCACAAAGACTCAGGGTTGTAAAGGACGCCTGCCCTAAAAAATTGTGCTGAAGTAGGGAATGAACAAAAAAATTCAAAACAGGCAAATGTTTCAAGAAGAGATTATGAAGAGTTAAGTTTTACTCACACTCTTTTTAAAAAAAAGGTAAATGGATAAAAGCTCAACCTCAGGGAGTGTTAGACACCTGCAATCTAATCTACAAAAAGTTTCAACTTACACCAGTCGACTGACCATCAGCAAAAAGTCTACGAACAATAAAAGCTGAAGGGGTTTTACAGAACTGTGTACCCTCTACCTGCTGGTGAGACGTAAAAGGGTAACAGCCAATAATGAGAACAGAAAGGAGCTGTGTTTAAAAGTAAAAATGGAGGTACCATTCAATCCAGCAGGCGCACCATTGGACCTCTCACCTGAGAAGACAAGAATCGAGAAGACACAGGCCGCAAAAGCTGCAGTGCAGCCTTATTCACAATAGCCAAGACCGTGAAGCAATCAAAATATCCAACAAGAGGTGAATGGATAAAGAAGAAGTGGTCCATGTACACAATGGAATATTAGCCATGGAAAACAATGAGCCATTGCTCTCTGAGGCACCACAAATGAGTCTGGAGATAATCATGAAACATGAGGTAAGTCGGAAAGCAAAAGACCTATATTCTATGATATCACTTATAGGCGTTATCTAATAACTGACACAAATGAACATATTTCCACAGAGAAAGACACTCACAGACTTAGAAAACAAACTATGCTCATCTAAAAGGAACGGTGGGGGGAATGGATAAATTAAGATTAGTGTTACTATATGTATACAAACACATATTATATACATATCTCAAAAAGACTGACCATATAGCAAGGGAGGTCTGCGGAACCCTGTGTAACATTTTACATGGGAAGAGGATCTGTACTTGAATAGACATATATAATCTACAAATGAACCAGATTGTGTACACCTAGGACAAACAATATTCTAAGCTTTACTCCAATTTAAAAAATTTTTTATACCAAGAAGAAATAATGAGACATAAACTTAGGGGCGTTTCTCCATGCACATTCCAACGTAATTTACAACCTAGGAACACGACTTCCAGAAAGGCTCTGCTGCCCTAGTACCCAGATTTGGGAATGGAGAAATGCTGCCTGCTTGAGGCCACTTCCCACAAATCAGCTTTAAACCCATTGCTAAAGGTCACTAAATATTCACCAAACTTGCAGTTCGGTAAATGACACCTGCTCTCTAAAAAAATTCTGGGGTGGAAAATTGACCAAAAAATTCAAAAGAGGGCAACCTTCCAAGAAGACCATATCAAGAGTTATATTGTACTCCCAATTGTTTCCTTTTTTTAACAGAAAAGAAAACGGCGGAGAAAAATGATGAGTTTTACGAATTTTCAGAGACATGCAAACCCAAATTACAAAAACCTATCAGCTCACAGCAGCCAGAAGGGCCATTAGCAGAAATGCTGCAAACAATAAATGCTGAAACGATTGTGGAGAAATGTGTACCCTCGATTCTAAAGGGGACGTGGTAAGTGCCACTAATGAAAACACAAAGAAGGTGCATTGAAAAGGGAAATACGGTGCTACCAGTCAGTCAATCACACCCACTGCTTGGCCTATCACCAGAGAAAATGAGAATCAAAAAGTCACAGGCTGGCAATCCTGCACTAAAACAATATTTACCATAGCCAACACTTGGAAGCAATGAAAATGTCCATCAACCGAGGAATGCACAAAGTAGAAGTGGTCCACGCACACAGTCGAAAATTACTCCAATAAAAAATAAAAATTACATTTAAAAATCCAACAAAAATAAGGAGACATCAGCTTGTGTGGGTTTGTCCAGGCACACTCCACTCTAATTTATAACCGAGAAACACCACCGGCCGTAAGGGCTTTTCCCTAGTTACCAGGGTGGGGAAAATAGAAAGGCTGCTGCCCTCTGGCAGTTACCTGCAAAAGCAGCTTTAAAGCCTGTGCTAATGGTCATTTCATAGGAACAAATACTGCAGAACTGTAAATGAAAACTGCCCTCAAAATGTCTTGAGGGAGGTAATGGCCAAAACATTTCAAAATGTGACACATACTTTAAGAGAACACTTTGAAGTACTAAGGGGTAATCACAGCTTGAAAAATAAAAAGGACATGCCTTAAAGCTCAGTTTCAATGGATTTTGAGGCACATGCGAATTCAACCACAAAGAGGTATCAGCTCACAATTGCAAGAGTAACCATCAGCAAGAAAACTACAAACAATAAGTGCTGAAGGTGTTGTGGAGAAGTGTATACCCTCAACTTCAAGTGGGACGTAAGTTGGAAAGGGCCACAGATGAGAACAGAAAGGAGGTGCCTTAAAAAGGTAAACATTGAGCTACCATATGACCTAACAGGCCCACTCCTCGACCTATAATCTAAGAAGACAGAATTGGAAAGACACAGGCAGGCAAATCTGCATTGCACAGTATCACAATAGCCAAGATATGGAAGTAACCAAAAAGTCCACCAACAGATGGGTGGACACAGAAGAACTCCTCCATGTACAGATGGAATATTCGCTACTGAAAAAAATGGAACAATGCCATTTGCAGCACCATAGATGAGTCTAGACGTAATCACGCCACCTGTAGTAAGTAAGAAAGCAAAAGACACATATCCTATCATATCACTTTTAGGAGTTACTTAAAAATTGATACCAATGAAGATATTTCCACAGAGAGAGGCAATCGCAGATTCATTAAAAAAACTTAGGTTCACCAAATAGAAAGGGATGAGGATTGGATACATTACCATATTGGGGTTAACAGAGATATACAAACCATGTGAAATATATAATCACCAAAGGCGTACGGAAGACCAGGAGAAGACTACTCAACATTCTGTCATAACCTAAATGGGAAAAGGATGCGAGGAAGAATAGATACACAAATATGTGTGAAAGAACCACATCTTGCACACCAAGAAGAAACAAACCATTGTAATCAAATTTGCTGGGATAAAAAATAAAAAGTAAATTACAAATATGAACAAGAAGTAATGAGACATAAACTTAAAGGGCTTTTTCCTGGCACATTCCATTTTAATTTACAACCTAGAACACCACTTCCATTAAGGCTCTGTTTCCCTAGTAACCAAATTTGGTAAAGGAGAAATGCTGCCACCTTGTGGCCGTTTCCTGCAAGAGCAGCTTTAAAGTCACAGCTAATGGTCACTTAACATTCACAAGGACTCAGGGCTGTAAGGACACCTGCCCTAAAAAATTGTGCTGAAGTAGGGAATGGACAAAAAATTTCAAAACAGGCAAATGTTTCAAGAAGAGAATATGAAGAGTTACGTTTTACTGACGCTCTTTTAAAAAAAAAGGAAAATGGATAAAAGCTCAACCTCAGGGAGTGTTAGACCCATGCAATCTAATCTACAAAAAGTTTTCAACTTACACCAATCGACTGACCATCAGCAAAAAGTCTACGAACAATAAATGCTGAAGGGGTTTTAGAGAACTGTGAACCCTCTACCTGCTGTTGAGACGTAAAAGGGTAACAGCCAATAATGAGAATAGAAAGGAGCTGTGTTTAAAAGTAAAAATGGAGGTACCATTCAATCCAGCAGGCACACCATTGGACCTCTCACCTGAGAAGACAAGAATCGAGAAGACACAGGCCGCAAAAGCTGCAGTGCAGCCTTATTCACAATAGCCAAGACCGTGAAGCAATCAAAATATCCAACAAGAGGTGAATGGATAAAGAAGAAGTGGTCCATGTACACAATGGAATATTAGCCATGGAAAACAATGAGCCATTGCTCCCTGAGGCACCACAAATGAGTCTGGAGATAATCACGAAACATGAGGTAAGTCCAAAAGCAAAAGACCTATATTCTATGATATCACTTATAGGCGTTATCTAATAACTGACACAAATGAACATATTTCCACAGAGAAAGACACTCACAGACTTAGAAAACAAACTATGCTCATCTAAAAGGAAAGGTGGGGGGAATGGATAAATTAAGATTAGTGTTACTATATGTATACAAACACATATTATACACATATCTCAAAAAGACCGACCATATAGCAAGGGAGGTCTGCGGAACATTCTGTAACATTTTACATGGGAAGAGGATCTGTACTTGAATAGACATATATAATCTACAAATGAACCAGATTGTGTACACCTAGGACAAACAATATTCTAAGCTTTACCACAATTAATAAATTTTTAAAACCAAGAAGAAATAATGAGACATAAACTTATGGGGGTTTCTCCATGCACATTCCAATGTAATTTACAACCTAGGAACACGACTTCCAGAAAGGCTCTGCTGCCCTAGAAACCAGATTTGGGAATGGAGAAATGCTGCCTGCTTGAGGCCACTTCCCACAACAGCAGCTTTAAACCCATTTCTAAAGGTCAATAAATATTCACCAAACTTGCAGTTCGGGAAATGACACCTGCTCTCTAAAAAAACTCTGGGGTGGAAAATCGACCAAAAAATTCAAAAGAGGGCAACCTTCTAAGAAGACAATTTCAAGAGTTATAATGTACTCCCATTTGTTTCCTTTTTGTAACAGAAAAGAAAACGGCGCAGAAAAATAATGAGTTTTACGAATTTTCAAATACATGCAAACCCAAATTACAAAAACCTATCAGCTCACAGCAGCCAGTAGGGCCATTAGCATAAATGCTGCAAACAATAAATGCTGAAGCGATTGTGGAGAAATGCGTACCCTCGATTCTAAGGGGGACGTGGTAAGAGCCACTAATGAAAACACAAAGGAGGTGCTTTGAAAAGGGAAACACGGTGCTACCAGTCAATGAATCACACCCACTGCTGGGCCTATCACCTGAGAAAATGAGAATCAAAAAGTCACAGGCTGGCAATCCTGCACTCCAACAATATTTACCATAGCCAAGACTTGGAAGAAATGAAAATGTCCATCAACCGAGGAATGCACAAAGTAGAAGTGGTCCACGTACACAGTGGAAAATTACTCCAATAAAAAATAAAAAATTACATTTAAAAATCCAACAGAAGTAAGGAGACATCAGCTTGTGTGGGTTTCTCCAGGCACACTCCACTCTAATGTTTTAACCGAGAAACACCACAGGCCGCAAGGGCTTTTCCCTAGTTACCAGGGTGGGGAACATAGAAAGGCTGCTGCCCTCTGGCAGTTACCTGCAAAAGCAGCTTTAAAGCCCGTGCTAATGGTCATTTCATAGGAACAAGTACTGCAGAACTGTAAATGAAACTTGCCCTCAAAATGTCTTGAGGGAGGTAATGGCCAAAATATTTCAAATGGTGACACATACTTTAAGAAAACACTATGAAGAAATAAGCTCTAATCATAGCTGGAAAAATAAAAAGGACATGTCTAAAAGCTCAATTTCAACGCATTATGAGACACATGCATATTCAACCACAAAGAGGTATCAGCTCACACCACTCAGAATAACCATCAGCAAAAACTGCAAAGAATAAATGCTGAAGGTGCTGGGAAGAAATGCATACCCTCAACTTTATGTGGGACGTAACCTGGAAAGAGCCACTAAAGAGAGCAGAATAGAGGTGCCTTTAAAAGGTAAACATTGAGCTACCATAGGATCCAGCAGACCTATTCCTGGACCTATAAACTAAGAAGACAGAATTGGAAGGACACAGGTATGCAAATCTGCATTGCATAGTATTACAATAGCCAAGATACGGAAGTAACCAAAAAGTCCACCGACAGATGGGCGGACAAAGAAGAACTGCTACCTGTACAGATGGAATATGAGCTAGTGAAAAAATGAAACAATGCCATTTGCAGCACCATAGATGAGTCTAGACGTAATCACGCCACCTGTAGTAAGTGAGAAAGCAAAAGACACATATCCTATCATATCACTTTTAGGAGTTACTTAAAAATCGATACCAATGAAGATATTTCCACAGAGAGAGGCAATCGCAGATTCATTAAAAAACTTATGGTTCACCAAATAGAAAGGGATGAGGATTGGATACATTACCATATTGGGGTTAACAGAGATATACAAACCATGTGAAATATATAATCAGCAAAGACGTACGGAAGACCAGGAGAAGACTACTCAACATTCTGTCATAACGTACATGAGAAAAGGATGTGAGGAAGAATAGATACCTGTATATGTGTGAAAGAACCACATCTTGCACACCTAGAGCAAACAAACCATTGTAATCAAATTTGCTGGGATAAAAAATAAAACGTAAATTACAAATATGAACAAGAAGTAATGAGACATAAACTTAAACGGCTTTTTCCTGGCATATTCCATTCTAATATACAACCTAGAACACCACTTCCATTAAGGCTCTGTTTCCCTCGTAACCAAATTTGGTAAAGGAGAAATGCTGCCACCTTGTGGCCGTTTCCTGCAAGAGCAGCTTTAAACTCACAGCTAATGGTCACTTAACATTCACAAAGACTCAGGGTTGTAAAGGACGCCTGCCCTAAAAAATTGTGCTGAAGTAGGGAATGAACAAAAAAATTCAAAACAGGCAAATGTTTCAAGAAGAGATTATGAAGAGTTAAGTTTTACTCACACTCTTTTTAAAAAAAAGGTAAATGGATAAAAGCTCAACCTCAGGGAGTGTTAGACACCTGCAATCTAATCTACAAAAAGTTTCAACTTACACCAGTCGACTGACCATCAGCAAAAAGTCTACGAACAATAAAAGCTGAAGGGGTTTTACAGAACTGTGTACCCTCTACCTGCTGGTGAGACGTAAAAGGGTAACAGCCAATAATGAGAACAGAAAGGAGCTGTGTTTAAAAGTAAAAATGGAGGTACCATTCAATCCAGCAGGCGCACCATTGGACCTCTCACCTGAGAAGACAAGAATCGAGAAGACACAGGCCGCAAAAGCTGCAGTGCAGCCTTATTCACAATAGCCAAGACCGTGAAGCAATCAAAATATCCAACAAGAGGTGAATGGATAAAGAAGAAGTGGTCCATGTACACAATGGAATATTAGCCATGGAAAACAATGAGCCATTGCTCTCTGAGGCACCACAAATGAGTCTGGAGATAATCATGAAACATGAGGTAAGTCGGAAAGCAAAAGACCTATATTCTATGATATCACTTATAGGCGTTATCTAATAACTGACACAAATGAACATATTTCCACAGAGAAAGACACTCACAGACTTAGAAAACAAACTATGCTCATCTAAAAGGAACGGTGGGGGGAATGGATAAATTAAGATTAGTGTTACTATATGTATACAAACACATATTATATACATATCTCAAAAAGACTGACCATATAGCAAGGGAGGTCTGCGGAACCCTGTGTAACATTTTACATGGGAAGAGGATCTGTACTTGAATAGACATATATAATCTACAAATGAACCAGATTGTGTACACCTAGGACAAACAATATTCTAAGCTTTACTCCAATTTAAAAAATTTTTTATACCAAGAAGAAATAATGAGACATAAACTTAGGGGCGTTTCTCCATGCACATTCCAACGTAATTTACAACCTAGGAACACGACTTCCAGAAAGGCTCTGCTGCCCTAGTACCCAGATTTGGGAATGGAGAAATGCTGCCTGCTTGAGGCCACTTCCCACAAATCAGCTTTAAACCCATTGCTAAAGGTCACTAAATATTCACCAAACTTGCAGTTCGGTAAATGACACCTGCTCTCTAAAAAAATTCTGGGGTGGAAAATTGACCAAAAAATTCAAAAGAGGGCAACCTTCCAAGAAGACCATATCAAGAGTTATATTGTACTCCCAATTGTTTCCTTTTTTTAACAGAAAAGAAAACGGCGGAGAAAAATGATGAGTTTTACGAATTTTCAGAGACATGCAAACCCAAATTACAAAAACCTATCAGCTCACAGCAGCCAGAAGGGCCATTAGCAGAAATGCTGCAAACAATAAATGCTGAAACGATTGTGGAGAAATGTGTACCCTCGATTCTAAAGGGGACGTGGTAAGTGCCACTAATGAAAACACAAAGAAGGTGCATTGAAAAGGGAAATACGGTGCTACCAGTCAATCACACCCACTGCTGGGCCTATCACCAGAGAAAATGAGAATCAAAAAGTCACAGGCTGGCAATCCTGCACTAAAACAATATTTACCATAGCCAACACTTGGAAGCAATGAAAATGTCCATCAACCGAGGAATGCACAAAGTAGAAGTGGTCCACGCACACAGTCGAAAATTACTCCAATAAAAAATAAAAATTACATTTAAAAATCCAACAAAAATAAGGAGACATCAGCTTGTGTGGGTTTGTCCAGGCACACTCCACTCTAATTTATAACCGAGAAACACCACCGGCCGTAAGGGCTTTTCCCTAGTTACCAGGGTGGGGAAAATAGAAAGGCTGCTGCCCTCTGGCAGTTACCTGCAAAAGCAGCTTTAAAGCCTGTGCTAATGGTCATTTCATAGGAACAAATACTGCAGAACTGTAAATGAAAACTGCCCTCAAAATGTCTTGAGGGAGGTAATGGCCAAAACATTTCAAAATGTGACACATACTTTAAGAGAACACTTTGAAGTACTAAGGGGTAATCACAGCTTGAAAAATAAAAAGGACATGCCTTAAAGCTCAGTTTCAATGGATTTTGAGGCACATGCGAATTCAACCACAAAGAGGTATCAGCTCACAATTGCAAGAGTAACCATCAGCAAGAAAACTACAAACAATAAGTGCTGAAGGTGTTGTGGAGAAGTGTATACCCTCAACTTCAAGTGGGACGTAAGTTGGAAAGGGCCACAGATGAGAACAGAAAGGAGGTGCCTTAAAAAGGTAAACATTGAGCTACCATATGACCTAACAGGCCCACTCCTCGACCTATAATCTAAGAAGACAGAATTGGAAAGACACAGGCAGGCAAATCTGCATTGCACAGTATCACAATAGCCAAGATATGGAAGTAACCAAAAAGTCCACCAACAGATGGGTGGACACAGAAGAACTCCTCCATGTACAGATGGAATATTCGCTACTGAAAAAAATGGAACAATGCCATTTGCAGCACCATAGATGAGTCTAGACGTAATCACGCCACCTGTAGTAAGTAAGAAAGCAAAAGACACATATCCTATCATATCACTTTTAGGAGTTACTTAAAAATTGATACCAATGAAGATATTTCCACAGAGAAAGGCAATCACAGATTCATTAAAAAAACTTAGGTTCACCAAATAGAAAGGGATGAGGATTGGATACATTACCATATTGGGGTTAACAGAGATATACAAACCATGTGAAATATATAATCACCAAAGGCGTACGGAAGACCAGGAGAAGACTACTCAACATTCTGTCATAACCTAAATGGGAAAAGGATGCGAGGAAGAATAGATACACAAATATGTGTGAAAGAACCACATCTTGCACACCAAGAAGAAACAAACCATTGTAATCAAATTTGCTGGGATAAAAAATAAAAAGTAAATTACAAATATGAACAAGAAGTAATGAGACATAAACTTAAAGGGCTTTTTCCTGACACATTCCATTTTAATTTACAACCTAGAACACCACTTCCATTAAGGCTCTGTTTCCCTAGTAACCAAATTTGGTAAAGGAGAAATGCTGCCACCTTGTGGCCGTTTCCTGCAAGAGCAGCTTTAAAGTCACAGCTAATGGTCACTTAACATTCACAAGGACTCAGGGCTGTAAGGACACCTGCCCTAAAAAATTGTGCTGAAGTAGGGAATGGACAAAAAATTTCAAAACAGGCAAATGTTTCAAGAAGAGAATATGAAGAGTTACGTTTTACTGACGCTCTTTTTAAAAAAAAAGGAAAATGGATAAAAGCTCAACCTCAGGGAGTGTTAGACCCATGCAATCTAATCTACAAAAAGTTTTCAACTTACACCAATCGACTGACCATCAGCAAAAAGTCTACGAACAATAAATGCTGAAGGGGTTTTAGAGAACTGTGAACCCTCTACCTGCTGTTGAGACGTAAAAGGGTAACAGCCAATAATGAGAATAGAAAGGAGCTGTGTTTAAAAGTAAAAATGGAGGTACCATTCAATCCAGCAGGCACACCATTGGACCTCTCACCTGAGAAGACAAGAATCGAGAAGACACAGGCCGCAAAAGCTGCAGTGCAGCCTTATTCACAATAGCCAAGACCGTGAAGCAATCAAAATATCCAACAAGAGGTGAATGGATAAAGAAGAAGTGGTCCATGTACACAATGGAATATTAGCCATGGAAAACAATGAGCCATTGCTCCCTGAGGCACCACAAATGAGTCTGGAGATAATCACGAAACATGAGGTAAGTCCAAAAGCAAAAGACCTATATTCTATGATATCACTTATAGGCGTTATCTAATAACTGACACAAATGAACATATTTCCACAGAGAAAGACACTCACAGACTTAGAAAACAAACTATGCTCATCTAAAAGGAAAGGTGGGGGGAATGGATAAATTAAGATTAGTGTTACTATATGTATACAAACACATATTATACACATATCTCAAAAAGACCGACCATATAGCAAGGGAGGTCTGCGGAACATTCTGTAACATTTTACATGGGAAGAGGATCTGTACTTGAATAGACATATATAATCTACAAATGAACCAGATTGTGTACACCTAGGACAAACAATATTCTAAGCTTTACCACAATTAATAAATTTTTAAAACCAAGAAGAAATAATGAGACATAAACTTATGGGGGTTTCTCCATGCACATTCCAATGTAATTTACAACCTAGGAACACGACTTCCAGAAAGGCTCTGCTGCCCTAGAAACCAGATTTGGGAATGGAGAAATGCTGCCTGCTTGAGGCCACTTCCCACAACAGCAGCTTTAAACCCATTTCTAAAGGTCAATAAATATTCACCAAACTTGCAGTTCGGGAAATGACACCTGCTCTCTAAAAAAACTCTGGGGTGGAAAATCGACCAAAAAATTCAAAAGAGGGCAACCTTCTAAGAAGACAATTTCAAGAGTTATAATGTACTCCCATTTGTTTCCTTTTTGTAACAGAAAAGAAAACGGCGCAGAAAAATAATGAGTTTTACGAATTTTCAAATACATGCAAACCCAAATTACAAAAACCTATCAGCTCACAGCAGCCAGTAGGGCCATTAGCATAAATGCTGCAAACAATAAATGCTGAAGCGATTGTGGAGAAATGCGTACCCTCGATTCTAAGGGGGACGTGGTAAGAGCCACTAATGAAAACACAAAGGAGGTGCTTTGAAAAGGGAAACACGGTGCTACCAGTCAATGAATCACACCCACTGCTGGGCCTATCACCTGAGAAAATGAGAATCAAAAAGTCACAGGCTGGCAATCCTGCACTCCAACAATATTTACCATAGCCAAGACTTGGAAGAAATGAAAATGTCCATCAACCGAGGAATGCACAAAGTAGAAGTGGTCCACGTACACAGTGGAAAATTACTCCAATAAAAAATAAAAATTACATTTAAAAATCCAACAGAAGTAAGGAGACATCAGCTTGTGTGGGTTTCTCCAGGCACACTCCACTCTAATGTTTTAACCGAGAAACACCACAGGCCGCAAGGGCTTTTCCCTAGTTACCAGGGTGGGGAACATAGAAAGGCTGCTGCCCTCTGGCAGTTACCTGCAAAAGCAGCTTTAAAGCCCGTGCTAATGGTCATTTCATAGGAACAAGTACTGCAGAACTGTAAATGAAACTTGCCCTCAAAATGTCTTGAGGGAGGTAATGGCCAAAATATTTCAAATGGTGACACATACTTTAAGAAAACACTATGAAGAAATAAGCTCTAATCATAGCTGGAAAAATAAAAAGGACATGTCTAAAAGCTCAATTTCAACGCATTATGAGACACATGCATATTCAACCACAAAGAGGTATCAGCTCACACCACTCAGAATAACCATCAGCAAAAACTGCAAAGAATAAATGCTGAAGGTGCTGGGAAGAAATGCATACCCTCAACTTTATGTGGGACGTAACCTGGAAAGAGCCACTAAAGAGAGCAGAATAGAGGTGCCTTTAAAAGGTAAACATTGAGCTACCATAGGATCCAGCAGACCTATTCCTGGACCTATAAACTAAGAAGACAGAATTGGAAGGACACAGGTATGCAAATCTGCATTGCATAGTATTACAATAGCCAAGATACGGAAGTAACCAAAAAGTCCACCGACAGATGGGCGGACAAAGAAGAACTGCTACCTGTACAGATGGAATATGAGCTAGTGAAAAAATGAAACAATGCCATTTGCAGCACCATAGATGAGTCTAGACGTAATCACGCCACCTGTAGTAAGTGAGAAAGCAAAAGACACATATCCTATCATATCACTTTTAGGAGTTACTTAAAAATCGATACCAATGAAGATATTTCCACAGAGAGAGGCAATCGCAGATTCATTAAAAAACTTATGGTTCACCAAATAGAAAGGGATGAGGATTGGATACATTACCATATTGGGGTTAACAGAGATATACAAACCATGTGAAATATATAATCAGCAAAGACGTACGGAAGACCAGGAGAAGACTACTCAACATTCTGTCATAACGTACATGAGAAAAGGATGTGAGGAAGAATAGATACCTGTATATGTGTGAAAGAACCACATCTTGCACACCTAGAGCAAACAAACCATTGTAATCAAATTTGCTGGGATAAAAAATAAAACGTAAATTACAAATATGAACAAGAAGTAATGAGACATAAACTTAAACGGCTTTTTCCTGGCATATTCCATTCTAATATACAACCTAGAACACCACTTCCATTAAGGCTCTGTTTCCCTCGTAACCAAATTTGGTAAAGGAGAAATGCTGCCACCTTGTGGCCGTTTCCTGCAAGAGCAGCTTTAAACTCACAGCTAATGGTCACTTAACATTCACAAAGACTCAGGGTTGTAAAGGACGCCTGCCCTAAAAAATTGTGCTGAAGTAGGGAATGAACAAAAAAATTCAAAACAGGCAAATGTTTCAAGAAGAGATTATGAAGAGTTAAGTTTTACTCACACTCTTTTTAAAAAAAAGGTAAATGGATAAAAGCTCAACCTCAGGGAGTGTTAGACACCTGCAATCTAATCTACAAAAAGTTTCAACTTACACCAGTCGACTGACCATCAGCAAAAAGTCTACGAACAATAAAAGCTGAAGGGGTTTTACAGAACTGTGTACCCTCTACCTGCTGGTGAGACGTAAAAGGGTAACAGCCAATAATGAGAACAGAAAGGAGCTGTGTTTAAAAGTAAAAATGGAGGTACCATTCAATCCAGCAGGCGCACCATTGGACCTCTCACCTGAGAAGACAAGAATCGAGAAGACACAGGCCGCAAAAGCTGCAGTGCAGCCTTATTCACAATAGCCAAGACCGTGAAGCAATCAAAATATCCAACAAGAGGTGAATGGATAAAGAAGAAGTGGTCCATGTACACAATGGAATATTAGCCATGGAAAACAATGAACCATTGCTCTCTGAGGCACCACAAATGAGTCTGGAGATAATCATGAAACATGAGGTAAGTCGGAAAGCAAAAGACCTATATTCTATGATATCACTTATAGGCGTTATCTAATAACTGACACAAATGAACATATTTCCACAGAGAAAGACACTCACAGACTTAGAAAACAAACTATGCTCATCTAAAAGGAACGGTGGGGGGAATGGATAAATTAAGATTAGTGTTACTATATGTATACAAACACATATTATATACATATCTCAAAAAGACTGACCATATAGCAAGGGAGGTCTGCGGAACCCTGTGTAACATTTTACATGGGAAGAGGATCTGTACTTGAATAGACATATATAATCTACAAATGAACCAGATTGTGTACACCTAGGACAAACAATATTCTAAGCTTTACTCCAATTTAAAAAAATTTTTATACCAAGAAGAAATAATGAGACATAAACTTAGGGGCGTTTCTCCATGCACATTCCAACGTAATTTACAACCTAGGAACACGACTTCCAGAAAGGCTCTGCTGCCCTAGTACCCAGATTTGGGAATGGAGAAATGCTGCCTGCTTGAGGCCACTTCCCACAAATCAGCTTTAAACCCATTGCTAAAGGTCACTAAATATTCACCAAACTTGCAGTTCGGTAAATGACACCTGCTCTCTAAAAAAATTCTGGGGTGGAAAATTGACCAAAAAATTCAAAAGAGGGCAACCTTCCAAGAAGACCATATCAAGAGTTATATTGTACTCCCAATTGTTTCCTTTTTTTAACAGAAAAGAAAACGGCGGAGAAAAATGATGAGTTTTACGAATTTTCAGAGACATGCAAACCCAAATTACAAAAACCTATCAGCTCACAGCAGCCAGAAGGGCCATTAGCAGAAATGCTGCAAACAATAAATGCTGAAACGATTGTGGAGAAATGTGTACCCTCGATTCTAAAGGGGACGTGGTAAGTGCCACTAATGAAAACACAAAGAAGGTGCATTGAAAAGGGAAATACGGTGCTACCAGTCAGTCAATCACACCCACTGCTGGGCCTATCACCAGAGAAAATGAGAATCAAAAAGTCACAGGCTGGCAATCCTGCACTAAAACAATATTTACCATAGCCAACACTTGGAAGCAATGAAAATGTCCATCAACCGAGGAATGCACAAAGTAGAAGTGGTCCACGCACACAGTCGAAAATTACTCCAATAAAAAATAAAAATTACATTTAAAAATCCAACAAAAATAAGGAGACATCAGCTTGTGTGGGTTTGTCCAGGCACACTCCACTCTAATTTATAACCGAGAAACCCCACCGGCCGTAAGGGCTTTTCCCTAGTTACCAGGGTGGGGAAAATAGAAAGGCTGCTGCCCTCTGGCAGTTACCTGCAAAAGCAGCTTTAAAGCCTGTGCTAATGGTCATTGCATAGGAACAAATACTGCAGAACTGTAAATGAAAACTGCCCTCAAAATGTCTTGAGGGAGGTAATGGCCAAAACATTTCAAAATGTGACACATACTTTAAGAGAACACTTTGAAGTACTAAGGGGTAATCACAGCTTGAAAAATAAAAAGGACATGCCTTAAAGCTCAGTTTCAATGGATTTTGAGGCACATGCGAATTCAACCACAAAGAGGTATCAGCTCACAATTGCAAGAGTAACCATCAGCAAGAAAACTACAAACAATAAGTGCTGAAGGTGTTGTGGAGAAGTGTATACCCTCAACTTCAAGTGGGACGTAAGTTGGAAAGGGCCACAGATGAGAACAGAAAGGAGGTGCCTTAAAAAGGTAAACATTGAGCTACCATATGACCTAACAGGCCCACTCCTCGACCTATAATCTAAGAAGACAGAATTGGAAAGACACAGGCAGGCAAATCTGCATTGCACAGTATCACAATAGCCAAGATATGGAAGTAACCAAAAAGTCCACCAACAGATGGGTGGACACAGAAGAACTCCTCCATGTACAGATGGAATATTCGCTACTGAAAAAAATGAAACAATGCCATTTGCAGCACCATAGATGAGTCTAGACGTAATCACGCCACCTGTAGTAAGTAAGAAAGCAAAAGACACATATCCTATCATATCACTTTTAGGAGTTACTTAAAAATTGATACCAATGAAGATATTTCCACAGAGAAAGGCAATCACAGATTCATTAAAAAAACTTAGGTTCACCAAATAGAAAGGGATGAGGATTGGATACATTACCATATTGGGGTTAACAGAGATATACAAACCATGTGAAATATATAATCACCAAAGGCGTACGGAAGACCAGGAGAAGACTACTCAACATTCTGTCATAACCTAAATGGGAAAAGGATGCGAGGAAGAATAGATACACAAATATGTGTGAAAGAACCACATCTTGCACACCAAGAAGAAACAAACCATTGTAATCAAATTTGCTGGGATAAAAAATAAAAAGTAAATTACAAATATGAACAAGAAGTAATGAGACATAAACTTAAAGGGCTTTTTCCTGGCACATTCCATTTTAATTTACAACCTAGAACACCACTTCCATTAAGGCTCTGTTTCCCTAGTAACCAAATTTGGTAAAGGAGAAATGCTGCCACCTTGTGGCCGTTTCCTGCAAGAGCAGCTTTAAAGTCACAGCTAATGGTCACTTAACATTCACAAGGACTCAGGGCTGTAAGGACACCTGCCCTAAAAAATTGTGCTGAAGTAGGGAATGGACAAAAAATTTCAAAACAGGCAAATGTTTCAAGAAGAGAATATGAAGAGTTACGTTTTACTGACGCTCTTTTAAAAAAAAAAGGAAAATGGATAAAAGCTCAACCTCAGGGAGTGTTAGACCCATGCAATCTAATCTACAAAAAGTTTTCAACTTACACCAATCGACTGACCATCAGCAAAAAGTCTACGAACAATAAATGCTGAAGGGGTTTTAGAGAACTGTGAACCCTCTACCTGCTGTTGAGACGTAAAAGGGTAACAGCCAATAATGAGAATAGAAAGGAGCTGTGTTTAAAAGTAAAAATGGAGGTACCATTCAATCCAGCAGGCACACCATTGGACCTCTCACCTGAGAAGACAAGAATCGAGAAGACACAGGCCGCAAAAGCTGCAGTGCAGCCTTATTCACAATAGCCAAGACCGTGAAGCAATCAAAATATCCAACAAGAGGTGAATGGATAAAGAAGAAGTGGTCCATGTACACAATGGAATATTAGCCATGGAAAACAATGAGCCATTGCTCCCTGAGGCACCACAAATGAGTCTGGAGATAATCACGAAACATGAGGTAAGTCCAAAAGCAAAAGACCTATATTCTATGATATCACTTATAGGCGTTATCTAATAACTGACACAAATGAACATATTTCCACAGAGAAAGACACTCACAGACTTAGAAAACAAACTATGCTCATCTAAAAGGAAAGGTGGGGGGAATGGATAAATTAAGATTAGTGTTACTATATGTATACAAACACATATTATACACATATCTCAAAAAGACCGACCATATAGCAAGGGAGGTCTGCGGAACATTCTGTAACATTTTACATGGGAAGAGGATCTGTACTTGAATAGACATATATAATCTACAAATGAACCAGATTGTGTACACCTAGGACAAACAATATTCTAAGCTTTACCACAATTAAAAAATTTTTAAAACCAAGAAGAAATAATGAGACATAAACTTATGGGGGTTTCTCCATGCACATTCCAATGTAATTTACAACCTAGGAACACGACTTCCAGAAAGGCTCTGCTGCCCTAGAAACCAGATTTGGGAATGGAGAAATGCTGCCTGCTTGAGGCCACTTCCCACAACAGCAGCTTTAAACCCATTTCTAAAGGTCAATAAATATTCACCAAACTTGCAGTTCGGGAAATGACACCTGCTCTCTAAAAAAACTCTGGGGTGGAAAATCGACCAAAAAATTCAAAAGAGGGCAACCTTCTAAGAAGACAATTTCAAGAGTTATAATGTACTCCCATTTGTTTCCTTTTTGTAACAGAAAAGAAAACGGCGCAGAAAAATAATGAGTTTTACGAATTTTCAAATACATGCAAACCCAAATTACAAAAACCTATCAGCTCACAGCAGCCAGTAGGGCCATTAGCATAAATGCTGCAAACAATAAATGCTGAAGCGATTGTGGAGAAATGCGTACCCTCGATTCTAAGGGGGACGTGGTAAGAGCCACTAATGAAAACACAAAGGAGGTGCTTTGAAAAGGGAAACACGGTGCTACCAGTCAATGAATCACACCCACTGCTGGGCCTATCACCTGAGAAAATGAGAATCAAAAAGTCACAGGCTGGCAATCCTGCACTCCAACAATATTTACCATAGCCAAGACTTGGAAGAAATGAAAATGTCCATCAACCGAGGAATGCACAAAGTAGAAGTGGTCCACGTACACAGTGGAAAATTACTCCAATAAAAAATAAAAATTACATTTAAAAATCCAACAGAAGTAAGGAGACATCAGCTTGTGTGGGTTTCTCCAGGCACACTCCACTCTAATGTTTTAACCGAGAAACACCACAGGCCGCAAGGGCTTTTCCCTAGTTACCAGGGTGGGGAACATAGAAAGGCTGCTGCCCTCTGGCAGTTACCTGCAAAAGCAGCTTTAAAGCCCGTGCTAATGGTCATTTCATAGGAACAAGTACTGCAGAACTGTAAATGAAACTTGCCCTCAAAATGTCTTGAGGGAGGTAATGGCCAAAATATTTCAAATGGTGACACATACTTTAAGAAAACACTATGAAGAAATAAGCTCTAATCATAGCTGGAAAAATAAAAAGGACATGTCTAAAAGCTCAATTTCAACGCATTATGAGACACATGCATATTCAACCACAAAGAGGTATCAGCTCACACCACTCAGAATAACCATCAGCAAAAACTGCAAAGAATAAATGCTGAAGGTGCTGGGAAGAAATGCATACCCTCAACTTTATGTGGGACGTAACCTGGAAAGAGCCACTAAAGAGAGCAGAATAGAGGTGCCTTTAAAAGGTAAACATTGAGCTACCATAGGATCCAGCAGACCTATTCCTGGACCTATAAACTAAGAAGACAGAATTGGAAGGACACAGGTATGCAAATCTGCATTGCATAGTATTACAATAGCCAAGATACGGAAGTAACCAAAAAGTCCACCGACAGATGGGCGGACAAAGAAGAACTGCTACCTGTACAGATGGAATATGAGCTAGTGAAAAAATGAAACAATGCCATTTGCAGCACCATAGATGAGTCTAGACGTAATCACGCCACCTGTAGTAAGTGAGAAAGCAAAAGACACATATCCTATCATATCACTTTTAGGAGTTACTTAAAAATCGATACCAATGAAGATATTTCCACAGAGAGAGGCAATCGCAGATTCATTAAAAAACTTATGGTTCACCAAATAGAAAGGGATGAGGATTGGATACATTACCATATTGGGGTTAACAGAGATATACAAACCATGTGAAATATATAATCAGCAAAGACGTACGGAAGACCAGGAGAAGACTACTCAACATTCTGTCATAACGTACATGAGAAAAGGATGTGAGGAAGAATAGATACCTGTATATGTGTGAAAGAACCACATCTTGCACACCTAGAGCAAACAAACCATTGTAATCAAATTTGCTGGGATAAAAAATAAAACGTAAATTACAAATATGAACAAGAAGTAATGAGACATAAACTTAAACGGCTTTTTCCTGGCATATTCCATTCTAATATACAACCTAGAACACCACTTCCATTAAGGCTCTGTTTCCCTCGTAACCAAATTTGGTAAAGGAGAAATGCTGCCACCTTGTGGCCGTTTCCTGCAAGAGCAGCTTTAAACTCACAGCTAATGGTCACTTAACATTCACAAAGACTCAGGGTTGTAAAGGACGCCTGCCCTAAAAAATTGTGCTGAAGTAGGGAATGAAGAAAAAAATTCAAAACAGGCAAATGTTTCAAGAAGAGATTATGAAGAGTTAAGTTTTACTCACACTCTTTTTAAAAAAAAGGTAAATGGATAAAAGCTCAACCTCAGGGAGTGTTAGACACCTGCAATCTAATCTACAAAAAGTTTCAACTTACACCAGTCGACTGACCATCAGCAAAAAGTCTACGAACAATAAAAGCTGAAGGGGTTTTACAGAACTGTGTACCCTCTACCTGCTGGTGAGACGTAAAAGGGTAACAGCCAATAATGAGAACAGAAAGGAGCTGTGTTTAAAAGTAAAAATGGAGGTACCATTCAATCCAGCAGGCGCACCATTGGACCTCTCACCTGAGAAGACAAGAATCGAGAAGACACAGGCCGCAAAAGCTGCAGTGCAGCCTTATTCACAATAGCCAAGACCGTGAAGCAATCAAAATATCCAACAAGAGGTGAATGGATAAAGAAGAAGTGGTCCATGTACACAATGGAATATTAGCCATGGAAAACAATGAACCATTGCTCTCTGAGGCACCACAAATGAGTCTGGAGATAATCATGAAACATGAGGTAAGTCGGAAAGCAAAAGACCTATATTCTATGATATCACTTATAGGCGTTATCTAATAACTGACACAAATGAACATATTTCCACAGAGAAAGACACTCACAGACTTAGAAAACAAACTATGCTCATCTAAAAGGAACGGTGGGGGGAATGGATAAATTAAGATTAGTGTTACTATATGTATACAAACACATATTATATACATATCTCAAAAAGACTGACCATATAGCAAGGGAGGTCTGCGGAACCCTGTGTAACATTTTACATGGGAAGAGGATCTGTACTTGAATAGACATATATAATCTACAAATGAACCAGATTGTGTACACCTAGGACAAACAATATTCTAAGCTTTACTCCAATTTAAAAAATTTTTTATACCAAGAAGAAATAATGAGACATAAACTTAGGGGCGTTTCTCCATGCACATTCCAACGTAATTTACAACCTAGGAACACGACTTCCAGAAAGGCTCTGCTGCCCTAGTACCCAGATTTGGGAATGGAGAAATGCTGCCTGCTTGAGGCCACTTCCCACAAATCAGCTTTAAACCCATTGCTAAAGGTCACTAAATATTCACCAAACTTGCAGTTCGGTAAATGACACCTGCTCTCTAAAAAAATTCTGGGGTGGAAAATTGACCAAAAAATTCAAAAGAGGGCAACCTTCCAAGAAGACCATATCAAGAGTTATATTGTACTCCCAATTGTTTCCTTTTTTTAACAGAAAAGAAAACAGCGGAGAAAAATGATGAGTTTTAGGAATTTTCAGAGACATGCAAACCCAAATTACAAAAACCTATCAGCTCACAGCAGCCAGAAGGGCCATTAGCATAAATGCTGCAAACAATAAATGCTGAAACGATTGTGGAGAAATGTGTACCCTCGATTCTAAAGGGGACGTGGTAAGTGCCACTAATGAAAACACAAAGAAGGTGCATTGAAAAGGGAAATACGGTGCTACCAGTCAGTCAATCACACCCACTGCTGGGCCTATCACCAGAGAAAATGAGAATCAAAAAGTCACAGGCTGGCAATCCTGCACTAAAACAATATTTACCATAGCCAACACTTGGAAGCAATGAAAATGTCCATCAACCGAGGAATGCACAAAGTAGAAGTGGTCCACGCACACAGTCGAAAATTACTCCAATAAAAAATAAAAATTACATTTAAAAATCCAACAAAAATAAGGAGACATCAGCTTGTGTGGGTTTGTCCAGGCACACTCCACTCTAATTTATAACCGAGAAACCCCACCGGCCGTAAGGGCTTTTCCCTAGTTACCAGGGTGGGGAAAATAGAAAGGCTGCTGCCCTCTGGCAGTTACCTGCAAAAGCAGCTTTAAAGCCTGTGCTAATGGTCATTTCATAGGAACAAATACTGCAGAACTGTAAATGAAAACTGCCCTCAAAATGTCTTGAGGGAGGTAATGGCCAAAACTTTTCAAAATGTGACACATACTTTAAGAGAACACTTTGAAGTACTAAGGGGTAATCACAGCTTGAAAAATAAAAAGGACATGCCTTAAAGCTCAGTTTCAATGGATTTTGAGGCACATGCGAATTCAACCACAAAGAGGTATCAGCTCACAATTGCAAGAGTAACCATCAGCAAGAAAACTACAAACAATAAGTGCTGAAGGTGTTGTGGAGAAGTGTATACCCTCAACTTCAAGTGGGACGTAAGTTGGAAAGGGCCACAGATGAGAACAGAAAGGAGGTGCCTTAAAAAGGTAAACGTTGAGCTACCATATGACCTAACAGGCCCACTCCTCGACCTATAATCTAAGAAGACAGAATTGGAAAGACACAGGCAGGCAAATCTGCATTGCACAGTATCACAATAGCCAAGATATGGAAGTAACCAAAAAGTCCACCAACAGATGGGTGGACACAGAAGAACTCCTCCATGTACAGATGGAATATTCGCTACTGAAAAAAATGAAACAATGCCATTTGCAGCACCATAGATGAGTCTAGACGTAATCACGCCACCTGTAGTAAGTAAGAAAGCAAAAGACACATATCCTATCATATCACTTTTAGGAGTTACTTAAAAATTGATACCAATGAAGATATTTCCACAGAGAAAGGCAATCACAGATTCATTAAAAAAACTTAGGTTCACCAAATAGAAAGGGATGAGGATTGGATACATTACCATATTGGGGTTAACAGAGATATACAAACCATGTGAAATATATAATCACCAAAGGCGTACGGAAGACCAGGAGAAGACTACTCAACATTCTGTCATAACCTAAATGGGAAAAGGATGCGAGGAAGAATAGATACACAAATATGTGTGAAAGAACCACATCTTGCACACCAAGAAGAAACAAACCATTGTAATCAAATTTGCTGGGATAAAAAATAAAAAGTAAATTACAAATATGAACAAGAAGTAATGAGACATAAACTTAAAGGGCTTTTTCCTGGCACATTCCATTTTAATTTACAACCTAGAACACCACTTCCATTAAGGCTCTGTTTCCCTAGTAACCAAATTTGGTAAAGGAGAAATGCTGCCACCTTGTGGCCGTTTCCTGCAAGAGCAGCTTTAAAGTCACAGCTAATGGTCACTTAACATTCACAAGGACTCAGGGCTGTAAGGACACCTGCCCTAAAAAATTGTGCTGAAGTAGGGAATGGACAAAAAATTTCAAAACAGGCAAATGTTTCAAGAAGAGAATATGAAGAGTTACGTTTTACTGACGCTCTTTTAAAAAAAAAGGAAAATGGATAAAAGCTCAACCTCAGGGAGTGTTAGACCCATGCAATCTAATCTACAAAAAGTTTTCAACTTACACCAATCGACTGACCATCAGCAAAAAGTCTACGAACAATAAATGCTGAAGGGGTTTTAGAGAACTGTGAACCCTCTACCTGCTGTTGAGACGTAAAAGGGTAACAGCCAATAATGAGAATAGAAAGGAGCTGTGTTTAAAAGTAAAAATGGAGGTACCATTCAATCCAGCAGGCACACCATTGGACCTCTCACCTGAGAAGACAAGAATCGAGAAGACACAGGCCGCAAAAGCTGCAGTGCAGCCTTATTCACAATAGCCAAGACCGTGAAGCAATCAAAATATCCAACAAGAGGTGAATGGATAAAGAAGAAGTGGTCCATGTACACAATGGAATATTAGCCATGGAAAACAATGAGCCATTGCTCCCTGAGGCACCACAAATGAGTCTGGAGATAATCACGAAACATGAGGTAAGTCCAAAAGCAAAAGACCTATATTCTATGATATCACTTATAGGCGTTATCTAATAACTGACACAAATGAACATATTTCCACAGAGAAAGACACTCACAGACTTAGAAAACAAACTATGCTCATCTAAAAGGAAAGGTGGGGGGAATGGATAAATTAAGATTAGTGTTACTATATGTATACAAACACATATTATACACATATCTCAAAAAGACCGACCATATAGCAAGGGAGGTCTGCGGAACATTCTGTAACATTTTACATGGGAAGAGGATCTGTACTTGAATAGACATATATAATCTACAAATGAACCAGATTGTGTACACCTAGGACAAACAATATTCTAAGCTTTACCACAATTAAAAAATTTTTAAAACCAAGAAGAAATAATGAGACATAAACTTATGGGGGTTTCTCCATGCACATTCCAATGTAATTTACAACCTAGGAACACGACTTCCAGAAAGGCTCTGCTGCCCTAGAAACCAGATTTGGGAATGGAGAAATGCTGCCTGCTTGAGGCCACTTCCCACAACAGCAGCTTTAAACCCATTTCTAAAGGTCAATAAATATTCACCAAACTTGCAGTTCGGGAAATGACACCTGCTCTCTAAAAAAACTCTGAGGTGGAAAATCGACCAAAAAATTCAAAAGAGGGCAACCTTCTAAGAAGACAATTTCAAGAGTTATAATGTACTCCCATTTGTTTCCTTTTTGTAACAGAAAAGAAAACGGCGCAGAAAAATAATGAGTTTTACGAATTTTCAAATACATGCAAACCCAAATTACAAAAACCTATCAGCTCACAGCAGCCAGTAGGGCCATTAGCATAAATGCTGCAAACAATAAATGCTGAAGCGATTGTGGAGAAATGCGTACCCTCGATTCTAAGGGGGACGTGGTAAGAGCCACTAATGAAAACACAAAGGAGGTGCTTTGAAAAGGGAAACACGGTGCTACCAGTCAATGAATCACACCCACTGCTGGGCCTATCACCTGAGAAAATGAGAATCAAAAAGTCACAGGCTGGCAATCCTGCACTCCAACAATATTTACCATAGCCAAGACTTGGAAGAAATGAAAATGTCCATCAACCGAGGAATGCACAAAGTAGAAGTGGTCCACGTACACAGTGGAAAATTACTCCAATAAAAAATAAAAATTACATTTAAAAATCCAACAGAAGTAAGGAGACATCAGCTTGTGTGGGTTTCTCCAGGCACACTCCACTCTAATTTTTAACCGAGAAACACCACAGGCCGCAAGGGCTTTTCCCTAGTTACCAGGGTGGGGAACATAGAAAGGCTGCTGCCCTCTGGCAGTTACCTGCAAAAGCAGCTTTAAAGCCCGTGCTAATGGTCATTTCATAGGAACAAGTACTGCAGAACTGTAAATGAAACTTGCCCTCAAAATGTCTTGAGGGAGGTAATGGCCAAAATATTTCAAATGGTGACACATACTTTAAGAAAACACTATGAAGAAATAAGCTCTAATCATAGCTGGAAAAATAAAAAGGACATGTCTAAAAGCTCAATTTCAACGCATTATGAGACACATGCATATTCAACCACAAAGAGGTATCAGCTCACACCACTCAGAATAACCATCAGCAAAAACTGCAAAGAATAAATGCTGAAGGTGCTGGGAAGAAATGCATACCCTCAACTTTATGTGGGACGTAACCTGGAAAGAGCCACTAAAGAGAGCAGAATAGAGGTGCCTTTAAAAGGTAAACATTGAGCTACCATAGGATCCAGCAGACCTATTCCTGGACCTATAAACTAAGAAGACAGAATTGGAAGGACACAGGTATGCAAATCTGCATTGCATAGTATTACAATAGCCAAGATACGGAAGTAACCAAAAAGTCCACCGACAGATGGGCGGACAAAGAAGAACTGCTACCTGTACAGATGGAATATGAGCTAGTGAAAAAATGAAACAATGCCATTTGCAGCACCATAGATGAGTCTAGACGTAATCACGCCACCTGTAGTAAGTGAGAAAGCAAAAGACACATATCCTATCATATCACTTTTAGGAGTTACTTAAAAATCGATACCAATGAAGATATTTCCACAGAGAGAGGCAATCGCAGATTCATTAAAAAACTTATGGTTCACCAAATAGAAAGGGATGAGGATTGGATACATTACCATATTGGGGTTAACAGAGATATACAAACCATGTGAAATATATAATCAGCAAAGACGTACGGAAGACCAGGAGAAGACTACTCAACATTCTGTCATAACGTACATGAGAAAAGGATGTGAGGAAGAATAGATACCTGTATATGTGTGAAAGAACCACATCTTGCACACCTAGAGCAAACAAACCATTGTAATCAAATTTGCTGGGATAAAAAATAAAACGTAAATTACAAATATGAACAAGAAGTAATGAGACATAAACTTAAAGGGCTTTTTCCTGGCATATTCCATTCTAATATACAACCTAGAACACCACTTCCATTAAGGCTCTGTTTCCCTCGTAACCA
The DNA here is from genome assembly GCF_028021215.1 of Eschrichtius robustus. Classification (NCBI taxonomy): domain Eukaryota; kingdom Metazoa; phylum Chordata; class Mammalia; order Artiodactyla; family Eschrichtiidae; genus Eschrichtius; species Eschrichtius robustus. The sequence continues at coordinate 51,092,933 of NC_090830.1, forward strand.
AATTTGGTAAAGGAGAAATGCTGCCACCTTGTGGCCGTTTCCTGCAAGAGCAGCTTTAAACTCACAGCTAATGGTCACTTAACATTCACAAAGACTCAGGGTTGTAAAGGACGCCTGCCCTAAAAAATTGTGCTGAAGTAGGGAATGAAGAAAAAAATTCAAAACAGGCAAATGTTTCAAGAAGAGATTATGAAGAGTTAAGTTTTACTCACACTCTTTTTAAAAAAAAGGTAAATGGATAAAAGCTCAACCTCAGGGAGTGTTAGACACCTGCAATCTAATCTACAAAAAGTTTCAACTTACACCAGTCGACTGACCATCAGCAAAAAGTCTACGAACAATAAAAGCTGAAGGGGTTTTACAGAACTGTGTACCCTCTACCTGCTGGTGAGACGTAAAAGGGTAACAGCCAATAATGAGAACAGAAAGGAGCTGTGTTTAAAAGTAAAAATGGAGGTACCATTCAATCCAGCAGGCGCAGCATTGGACCTCTCACCTGAGAAGACAAGAATCGAGAAGACACAGGCCGCAAAAGCTGCAGTGCAGCCTTATTCACAATAGCCAAGACAGTGAAGCAATCAAAATATCCAACAAGAGGTGAATGGATAAAGAAGAAGTGGTCCATGTACACAATGGAATATTAGCCATGGAAAACAATGAACCATTGCTCTCTGAGGCACCACAAATGAGTCTGGAGATAATCATGAAACATGAGGTAAGTCGGAAAGCAAAAGACCTATATTCTATGATATCACTTATAGGCGTTATCTAATAACTGACACAAATGAACATATTTCCACAGAGAAAGACACTCACAGACTTAGAAAACAAACTATGCTCATCTAAAAGGAACGGTGGGGGGAATGGATAAATTAAGATTAGTGTTACTATATGTATACAAACACATATTATATACATATCTCAAAAAGACTGACCATATAGCAAGGGAGGTCTGCGGAACCCTGTGTAACATTTTACATGGGAAGAGGATCTGTACTTGAATAGACATATATAATCTACAAATGAACCAGATTGTGTACACCTAGGACAAACAATATTCTAAGCTTTACTCCAATTTAAAAAATTTTTTATACCAAGAAGAAATAATGAGACATAAACTTAGGGGCGTTTCTCCATGCACATTCCAACGTAATTTACAACCTAGGAACACGACTTCCAGAAAGGCTCTGCTGCCCTAGTACCCAGATTTGGGAATGGAGAAATGCTGCCTGCTTGAGGCCACTTCCCACAAATCAGCTTTAAACCCATTGCTAAAGGTCACTAAATATTCACCAAACTTGCAGTTCGGTAAATGACACCTGCTCTCTAAAAAAATTCTGGGGTGGAAAATTGACCAAAAAATTCAAAAGAGGGCAACCTTCCAAGAAGACCATATCAAGAGTTATATTGTACTCCCAATTGTTTCCTTTTTTTAACAGAAAAGAAAACGGCGGAGAAAAATGATGAGTTTTACGAATTTTCAGAGACATGCAAACCCAAATTACAAAAACCTATCAGCTCACAGCAGCCAGAAGGGCCATTAGCATAAATGCTGCAAACAATAAATGCTGAAACGATTGTGGAGAAATGTGTACCCTCGATTCTAAAGGGGACGTGGTAAGTGCCACTAATGAAAACACAAAGAAGGTGCATTGAAAAGGGAAATACGGTGCTACCAGTCAGTCAATCACACCCACTGCTGGGCCTATCACCAGAGAAAATGAGAATCAAAAAGTCACAGGCTGGCAATCCTGCACTAAAACAATATTTACCATAGCCAACACTTGGAAGCAATGAAAATGTCCATCAACCGAGGAATGCACAAAGTAGAAGTGGTCCACGCACACAGTCGAAAATTACTCCAATAAAAAATAAAAATTACATTTAAAAATCCAACAAAAATAAGGAGACATCAGTTGTGTGGGTTTGTCCAGGCACACTCCACTCTAATTTATAACCGAGAAACCCCACCGGCCGTAAGGGCTTTTCCCTAGTTACCAGGGTGGGGAAAATAGAAAGGCTGCTGCCCTCTGGCAGTTACCTGCAAAAGCAGCTTTAAAGCCTGTGCTAATGGTCATTTCATAGGAACAAATACTGCAGAACTGTAAATGAAAACTGCCCTCAAAATGTCTTGAGGGAGGTAATGGCCAAAACATTTCAAAATGTGACACATACTTTAAGAGAACACTTTGAAGTACTAAGGGGTAATCACAGCTTGAAAAATAAAAAGGACATGCCTTAAAGCTCAGTTTCAATGGATTTTGAGGCACATGCGAATTCAACCACAAAGAGGTATCAGCTCACAATTGCAAGAGTAACCATCAGCAAGAAAACTACAAACAATAAGTGCTGAAGGTGTTGTGGAGAAGTGTATACCCTCAACTTCAAGTGGGACGTAAGTTGGAAAGGGCCACAGATGAGAACAGAAAGGAGGTGCCTTAAAAAGGTAAACATTGAGCTACCATATGACCTAACAGGCCCACTCCTCGACCTATAATCTAAGAAGACAGAATTGGAAAGACACAGGCAGGCAAATCTGCATTGCACAGTATCACAATAGCCAAGATATGGAAGTAACCAAAAAGTCCACCAACAGATGGGTGGACACAGAAGAACTCCTCCATGTACAGATGGAATATTCGCTACTGAAAAAATATGAAACAATGCCATTTGCAGCACCATAGATGAGTCTAGACGTAATCACGCCACCTGTAGTAAGTAAGAAAGCAAAAGACACATATCCTATCATATCACTTTTAGGAGTTACTTAAAAATTGATACCAATGAAGATATTTCCACAGAGAAAGGCAATCACAGATTCATTAAAAAAACTTAGGTTCACCAAATAGAAAGGGATGAGGATTGGATACATTACCATATTGGGGTTAACAGAGATATACAAACCATGTGAAATATATAATCACCAAAGGCGTACGGAAGACCAGGAGAAGACTACTCAACATTCTGTCATAACCTAAATGGGAAAAGGATGCGAGGAAGAATAGATACACAAATATGTGTGAAAGAACCACATCTTGCACACCAAGAAGAAACAAACCATTGTAATCAAATTTGCTGGGATAAAAAATAAAAAGTAAATTACAAATATGAACAAGAAGTAATGAGACATAAACTTAAAGGGCTTTTTCCTGGCACATTCCATTTTAATTTACAACCTAGAACACCACTTCCATTAAGGCTCTGTTTCCCTAGTAACCAAATTTGGTAAAGGAGAAATGCTGCCACCTTGTGGCCGTTTCCTGCAAGAGCAGCTTTAAAGTCACAGCTAATGGTCACTTAACATTCACAAGGACTCAGGGCTGTAAGGACACCTGCCCTAAAAAATTGTGCTGAAGTAGGGAATGGACAAAAAATTTCAAAACAGGCAAATGTTTCAAGAAGAGAATATGAAGAGTTACGTTTTACTGACGCTCTTTTAAAAAAAAAGGAAAATGGATAAAAGCTCAACCTCAGGGAGTGTTAGACCCATGCAATCTAATCTACAAAAAGTTTTCAACTTACACCAATCGACTGACCATCAGCAAAAAGTCTACGAACAATAAATGCTGAAGGGGTTTTAGAGAACTGTGAACCCTCTACCTGCTGTTGAGACGTAAAAGGGTAACAGCCAATAATGAGAATAGAAAGGAGCTGTGTTTAAAAGTAAAAATGGAGGTACCATTCAATCCAGCAGGCACACCATTGGACCTCTCACCTGAGAAGACAAGAATCGAGAAGACACAGGCCGCAAAAGCTGCAGTGCAGCCTTATTCACAATAGCCAAGACCGTGAAGCAATCAAAATATCCAACAAGAGGTGAATGGATAAAGAAGAAGTGGTCCATGTACACAATGGAATATTAGCCATGGAAAACAATGAGCCATTGCTCCCTGAGGCACCACAAATGAGTCTGGAGATAATCACGAAACATGAGGTAAGTCCAAAAGCAAAAGACCTATATTCTATGATATCACTTATAGGCGTTATCTAATAACTGACACAAATGAACATATTTCCACAGAGAAAGACACTCACAGACTTAGAAAACAAACTATGCTCATCTAAAAGGAAAGGTGGGGGGAATGGATAAATTAAGATTAGTGTTACTATATGTATACAAACACATATTATACACATATCTCAAAAAGACCGACCATATAGCAAGGGAGGTCTGCGGAACATTCTGTAACATTTTACATGGGAAGAGGATCTGTACTTGAATAGACATATATAATCTACAAATGAACCAGATTGTGTACACCTAGGACAAACAATATTCTAAGCTTTACCACAATTAAAAAATTTTTAAAACCAAGAAGAAATAATGAGACATAAACTTATGGGGGTTTCTCCATGCACATTCCAATGTAATTTACAACCTAGGAACACGACTTCCAGAAAGGCTCTGCTGCCCTAGAAACCAGATTTGGGAATGGAGAAATGCTGCCTGCTTGAGGCCACTTCCCACAACAGCAGCTTTAAACCCATTTCTAAAGGTCAATAAATATTCACCAAACTTGCAGTTCGGGAAATGACACCTGCTCTCTAAAAAAACTCTGGGGTGGAAAATCGACCAAAAAATTCAAAAGAGGGCAACCTTCTAAGAAGACAATTTCAAGAGTTATAATGTACTCCCATTTGTTTCCTTTTTGTAACAGAAAAGAAAACGGCGCAGAAAAATAATGAGTTTTACGAATTTTCAAATACATGCAAACCCAAATTACAAAAACCTATCAGCTCACAGCAGCCAGTAGGGCCATTAGCATAAATGCTGCAAACAATAAATGCTGAAGCGATTGTGGAGAAATGCGTACCCTCGATTCTAAGGGGGACGTGGTAAGAGCCACTAATGAAAACACAAAGGAGGTGCTTTGAAAAGGGAAACACGGTGCTACCAGTCAATGAATCACACCCACTGCTGGGCCTATCACCTGAGAAAATGAGAATCAAAAAGTCACAGGCTGGCAATCCTGCACTCCAACAATATTTACCATAGCCAAGACTTGGAAGAAATGAAAATGTCCATCAACCGAGGAATGCACAAAGTAGAAGTGGTCCACGTACACAGTGGAAAATTGCTCCAATAAAAAATAAAAATTACATTTAAAAATCCAACAGAAGTAAGGAGACATCAGCTTGTGTGGGTTTCTCCAGGCACACTCCCCTCTAATTTTTAACCGAGAAACACCACAGGCCGCAAGGGCTTTTCCCTAGTTACCAGGGTGGGGAACATAGAAAGGCTGCTGCCCTCTGGCAGTTACCTGCAAAAGCAGCTTTAAAGCCCGTGCTAATGGTCATTTCATAGGAACAAGTACTGCAGAACTGTAAATGAAACTTGCCCTCAAAATGTCTTGAGGGAGGTAATGGCCAAAATATTTCAAATGGTGACACATACTTTAAGAAAACACTATGAAGAAATAAGCTCTAATCATAGCTGGAAAAATAAAAAGGACATGTCTAAAAGCTCAATTTCAACGCATTATGAGACACATGCATATTCAACCACAAAGAGGTATCAGCTCACACCACTCAGAATAACCATCAGCAAAAACTGCAAAGAATAAATGCTGAAGGTGCTGGGAAGAAATGCATACCCGCAACTTTATGTGGGACGTAACCTGGAAAGAGCCACTAAAGAGAGCAGAATAGAGGTGCCTTTAAAAGGTAAACATTGAGCTACCATAGGATCCAGCAGACCTATTCCTGGACCTATAAACTAAGAAGACAGAATTGGAAGGACACAGGTATGCAAATCTGCATTGCATAGTATTACAATAGCCAAGATACGGAAGTAACCAAAAAGTCCACCGACAGATGGGCGGACAAAGAAGAACTGCTACCTGTACAGATGGAATATGAGCTAGTGAAAAAATGAAACAATGCCATTTGCAGCACCATAGATGAGTCTAGACGTAATCACGCCACCTGTAGTAAGTGAGAAAGCAAAAGACACATATCCTATCATATCACTTTTAGGAGTTACTTAAAAATCGATACCAATGAAGATATTTCCACAGAGAGAGGCAATCGCAGATTCATTAAAAAACTTATGGTTCACCAAATAGAAAGGGATGAGGATTGGATACATTACCATATTGGGGTTAACAGAGATATACAAACCATGTGAAATATATAATCAGCAAAGACGTACGGAAGACCAGGAGAAGACTACTCAACATTCTGTCATAACGTACATGAGAAAAGGATGTGAGGAAGAATAGATACCTGTATATGTGTGAAAGAACCACATCTTGCACACCTAGAGCAAACAAACCATTGTAATCAAATTTGCTGGGATAAAAAATAAAACGTAAATTACAAATATGAACAAGAAGTAATGAGACATAAACTTAAACGGCTTTTTCCTGGCATATTCCATTCTAATATACAACCTAGAACACCACTTCCATTAAGGCTCTGTTTCCCTCGTAACCAAATTTGGTAAAGGAGAAATGCTGCCACCTTGTGGCCGTTTCCTGCAAGAGCAGCTTTAAACTCACAGCTAATGGTCACTTAACATTCACAAAGACTCAGGGTTGTAAAGGACGCCTGCCCTAAAAAATTGTGCTGAAGTAGGGAATGAACAAAAAAATTCAAAACAGGCAAATGTTTCAAGAAGAGATTATGAAGAGTTAAGTTTTACTCACACTCTTTTTAAAAAAAAGGTAAATGGATAAAAGCTCAACCTCAGGGAGTGTTAGACACCTGCAATCTAATCTACAAAAAGTTTCAACTTACACCAGTCGACTGACCATCAGCAAAAAGTCTACGAACAATAAAAGCTGAAGGGGTTTTACAGAACTGTGTACCCTCTACCTGCTGGTGAGACGTAAAAGGGTAACAGCCAATAATGAGAACAGAAAGGAGCTGTGTTTAAAAGTAAAAATGGAGGTACCATTCAATCCAGCAGGCGCACCATTGGACCTCTCACCTGAGAAGACAAGAATCGAGAAGACACAGGCCGCAAAAGCTGCAGTGCAGCCTTATTCACAATAGCCAAGACCGTGAAGCAATCAAAATATCCAACAAGAGGTGAATGGATAAAGAAGAAGTGGTCCATGTACACAATGGAATATTAGCCATGGAAAACAATGAACCATTGCTCTCTGAGGCACCACAAATGAGTCTGGAGATAATCATGAAACATGAGGTAAGTCGGAAAGCAAAAGACCTATATTCTATGATATCACTTATAGGCGTTATCTAATAACTGACACAAATGAACATATTTCCACAGAGAAAGACACTCACAGACTTAGAAAACAAACTATGCTCATCTAAAAGGAACGGTGGGGGGAATGGATAAATTAAGATTAGTGTTACTATATGTATACAAACACATATTATATACATATCTCAAAAAGACTGACCATATAGCAAGGGAGGTCTGCGGAACCCTGTGTAACATTTTACATGGGAAGAGGATCTGTACTTGAATAGACATATATAATCTACAAATGAACCAGATTGTGTACACCTAGGACAAACAATATTCTAAGCTTTACTCCAATTTAAAAAATTTTTTATACCAAGAAGAAATAATGAGACATAAACTTAGGGGCGTTTCTCCATGCACATTCCAACGTAATTTACAACCTAGGAACACGACTTCCAGAAAGGCTCTGCTGCCCTAGTACCCAGATTTGGGAATGGAGAAATGCTGCCTGCTTGAGGCCACTTCCCACAAATCAGCTTTAAACCCATTGCTAAAGGTCACTAAATATTCACCAAACTTGCAGTTCGGTAAATGACACCTGCTCTCTAAAAAAATTCTGGGGTGGAAAATTGACCAAAAAATTCAAAAGAGGGCAACCTTCCAAGAAGACCATATCAAGAGTTATATTGTACTCCCAATTGTTTCCTTTTTTTAACAGAAAAGAAAACGGCGGAGAAAAATGATGAGTTTTAGGAATTTTCAGAGACATGCAAACCCAAATTACAAAAACCTATCAGCTCACAGCAGCCAGAAGGGCCATTAGCATAAATGCTGCAAACAATAAATGCTGAAACGATTGTGGAGAAATGTGTACCCTCGATTCTAAAGGGGACGTGGTAAGTGCCACTAATGAAAACACAAAGAAGGTGCATTGAAAAGGGAAATACGGTGCTACCAGTCAGTCAATCACACCCACTGCTGGGCCTATCACCAGAGAAAATGAGAATCAAAAAGTCACAGGCTGGCAATCCTGCACTAAAACAATATTTACCATAGCCAACACTTGGAAGCAATGAAAATGTCCATCAACCGAGGAATGCACAAAGTAGAAGTGGTCCACGCACACAGTCGAAAATTACTCCAATAAAAAATAAAAATTACATTTAAAAATCCAACAAAAATAAGGAGACATCAGCTTGTGTGGGTTTGTCCAGGCACACTCCACTCTAATTTATAACCGAGAAACCCCACCGGCCGTAAGGGCTTTTCCCTAGTTACCAGGGTGGGGAAAATAGAAAGGCTGCTGCCCTCTGGCAGTTACCTGCAAAAGCAGCTTTAAAGCCTGTGCTAATGGTCATTTCATAGGAACAAATACTGCAGAACTGTAAATGAAAACTGCCCTCAAAATGTCTTGAGGGAGGTAATGGCCAAAACATTTCAAAATGTGACACATACTTTAAGAGAACACTTTGAAGTACTAAGGGGTAATCACAGCTTGAAAAATAAAAAGGACATGCCTTAAAGCTCAGTTTCAATGGATTTTGAGGCACATGCGAATTCAACCACAAAGAGGTATCAGCTCACAATTGCAAGAGTAACCATCAGCAAGAAAACTACAAACAATAAGTGCTGAAGGTGTTGTGGAGAAGTGTATACCCTCAACTTCAAGTGGGACGTAAGTTGGAAAGGGCCACAGATGAGAACAGAAAGGAGGTGCCTTAAAAAGGTAAACATTGAGCTACCATATGACCTAACAGGCCCACTCCTCGACCTATAATCTAAGAAGACAGAATTGGAAAGACACAGGCAGGCAAATCTGCATTGCACAGTATCACAATAGCCAAGATATGGAAGTAACCAAAAAGTCCACCAACAGATGGGTGGACACAGAAGAACTCCTCCATGTACAGATGGAATATTCGCTACTGAAAAAATATGAAACAATGCCATTTGCAGCACCATAGATGAGTCTAGACGTAATCACGCCACCTGTAGTAAGTAAGAAAGCAAAAGACACATATCCTATCATATCACTTTTAGGAGTTACTTAAAAATTGATACCAATGAAGATATTTCCACAGAGAAAGGCAATCACAGATTCATTAAAAAAACTTAGGTTCACCAAATAGAAAGGGATGAGGATTGGATACATTACCATATTGGGGTTAACAGAGATATACAAACCATGTGAAATATATAATCACCAAAGGCGTACGGAAGACCAGGAGAAGACTACTCAACATTCTGTCATAACCTAAATGGGAAAAGGATGCGAGGAAGAATAGATACACAAATATGTGTGAAAGAACCACATCTTGCACACCAAGAAGAAACAAACCATTGTAATCAAATTTGCTGGGATAAAAAATAAAAAGTAAATTACAAATATGAACAAGAAGTAATGAGACATAAACTTAAAGGGCTTTTTCCTGGCACATTCCATTTTAATTTACAACCTAGAACACCACTTCCATTAAGGCTCTGTTTCCCTAGTAACCAAATTTGGTAAAGGAGAAATGCTGCCACCTTGTGGCCGTTTCCTGCAAGAGCAGCTTTAAAGTCACAGCTAATGGTCACTTAACATTCACAAGGACTCAGGGCTGTAAGGACACCTGCCCTAAAAAATTGTGCTGAAGTAGGGAATGGACAAAAAATTTCAAAACAGGCAAATGTTTCAAGAAGAGAATATGAAGAGTTACGTTTTACTGACGCTCTTTTAAAAAAAAAGGAAAATGGATAAAAGCTCAACCTCAGGGAGTGTTAGACCCATGCAATCTAATCTACAAAAAGTTTTCAACTTACACCAATCGACTGACCATCAGCAAAAAGTCTACGAACAATAAATGCTGAAGGGGTTTTAGAGAACTGTGAACCCTCTACCTGCTGTTGAGACGTAAAAGGGTAACAGCCAATAATGAGAATAGAAAGGAGCTGTGTTTAAAAGTAAAAATGGAGGTACCATTCAATCCAGCAGGCACACCATTGGACCTCTCACCTGAGAAGACAAGAATCGAGAAGACACAGGCCGCAAAAGCTGCAGTGCAGCCTTATTCACAATAGCCAAGACCGTGAAGCAATCAAAATATCCAACAAGAGGTGAATGGATAAAGAAGAAGTGGTCCATGTACACAATGGAATATTAGCCATGGAAAACAATGAGCCATTGCTCCCTGAGGCACCACAAATGAGTCTGGAGATAATCACGAAACATGAGGTAAGTCCAAAAGCAAAAGACCTATATTCTATGATATCACTTATAGGCGTTATCTAATAACTGACACAAATGAACATATTTCCACAGAGAAAGACACTCACAGACTTAGAAAACAAACTATGCTCATCTAAAAGGAAAGGTGGGGGGAATGGATAAATTAAGATTAGTGTTACTATATGTATACAAACACATATTATACACATATCTCAAAAAGACCGACCATATAGCAAGGGAGGTCTGCGGAACATTCTGTAACATTTTACATGGGAAGAGGATCTGTACTTGAATAGACATATATAATCTACAAATGAACCAGATTGTGTACACCTAGGACAAACAATATTCTAAGCTTTACCACAATTAAAAAATTTTTAAAACCAAGAAGAAATAATGAGACATAAACTTATGGGGGTTTCTCCATGCACATTCCAATGTAATTTACAACCTAGGAACACGACTTCCAGAAAGGCTCTGCTGCCCTAGAAACCAGATTTGGGAATGGAGAAATGCTGCCTGCTTGAGGCCACTTCCCACAACAGCAGCTTTAAACCCATTTCTAAAGGTCAATAAATATTCACCAAACTTGCAGTTCGGGAAATGACACCTGCTCTCTAAAAAAACTCTGGGGTGGAAAATCGACCAAAAAATTCAAAAGAGGGCAACCTTCTAAGAAGACAATTTCAAGAGTTATAATGTACTCCCATTTGTTTCCTTTTTGTAACAGAAAAGAAAACGGCGCAGAAAAATAATGAGTTTTACGAATTTTCAAATACATGCAAACCCAAATTACAAAAACCTATCAGCTCACAGCAGCCAGTAGGGCCATTAGCATAAATGCTGCAAACAATAAATGCTGAAGCGATTGTGGAGAAATGCGTACCCTCGATTCTAAGGGGGACGTGGTAAGAGCCACTAATGAAAACACAAAGGAGGTGCTTTGAAAAGGGAAACACGGTGCTACCAGTCAATGAATCACACCCACTGCTGGGCCTATCACCTGAGAAAATGAGAATCAAAAAGTCACAGGCTGGCAATCCTGCACTCCAACAATATTTACCATAGCCAAGACTTGGAAGAAATGAAAATGTCCATCAACCGAGGAATGCACAAAGTAGAAGTGGTCCACGTACACAGTGGAAAATTGCTCCAATAAAAAATAAAAATTACATTTAAAAATCCAACAGAAGTAAGGAGACATCAGCTTGTGTGGGTTTCTCCAGGCACACTCCCCTCTAATTTTTAACCGAGAAACACCACAGGCCGCAAGGGCTTTTCCCTAGTTACCAGGGTGGGGAACATAGAAAGGCTGCTGCCCTCTGGCAGTTACCTGCAAAAGCAGCTTTAAAGCCCGTGCTAATGGTCATTTCATAGGAACAAGTACTGCAGAACTGTAAATGAAACTTGCCCTCAAAATGTCTTGAGGGAGGTAATGGCCAAAATATTTCAAATGGTGACACATACTTTAAGAAAACACTATGAAGAAATAAGCTCTAATCATAGCTGGAAAAATAAAAAGGACATGTCTAAAAGCTCAATTTCAACGCATTATGAGACACATGCATATTCAACCACAAAGAGGTATCAGCTCACACCACTCAGAATAACCATCAGCAAAAACTGCAAAGAATAAATGCTGAAGGTGCTGGGAAGAAATGCATACCCGCAACTTTATGTGGGACGTAACCTGGAAAGAGCCACTAAAGAGAGCAGAATAGAGGTGCCTTTAAAAGGTAAACATTGAGCTACCATAGGATCCAGCAGACCTATTCCTGGACCTATAAACTAAGAAGACAGAATTGGAAGGACACAGGTATGCAAATCTGCATTGCATAGTATTACAATAGCCAAGATACGGAAGTAACCAAAAAGTCCACCGACAGATGGGCGGACAAAGAAGAACTGCTACCTGTACAGATGGAATATGAGCTAGTGAAAAAATGAAACAATGCCATTTGCAGCACCATAGATGAGTCTAGACGTAATCACGCCACCTGTAGTAAGTGAGAAAGCAAAAGACACATATCCTATCATATCACTTTTAGGAGTTACTTAAAAATCGATACCAATGAAGATATTTCCACAGAGAGAGGCAATCGCAGATTCATTAAAAAACTTATGGTTCACCAAATAGAAAGGGATGAGGATTGGATACATTACCATATTGGGGTTAACAGAGATATACAAACCATGTGAAATATATAATCAGCAAAGACGTACGGAAGACCAGGAGAAGACTACTCAACATTCTGTCATAACGTACATGAGAAAAGGATGTGAGGAAGAATAGATACCTGTATATGTGTGAAAGAACCACATCTTGCACACCTAGAGCAAACAAACCATTGTAATCAAATTTGCTGGGATAAAAAATAAAACGTAAATTACAAATATGAACAAGAAGTAATGAGACATAAACTTAAACGGCTTTTTCCTGGCATATTCCATTCTAATATACAACCTAGAACACCACTTCCATTAAGGCTCTGTTTCCCTCGTAACCAAATTTGGTAAAGGAGAAATGCTGCCACCTTGTGGCCGTTTCCTGCAAGAGCAGCTTTAAACTCACAGCTAATGGTCACTTAACATTCACAAAGACTCAGGGTTGTAAAGGACGCCTGCCCTAAAAAATTGTGCTGAAGTAGGGAATGAACAAAAAAATTCAAAACAGGCAAATGTTTCAAGAAGAGATTATGAAGAGTTAAGTTTTACTCACACTCTTTTTAAAAAAAAGGTAAATGGATAAAAGCTCAACCTCAGGGAGTGTTAGACACCTGCAATCTAATCTACAAAAAGTTTCAACTTACACCAGTCGACTGACCATCAGCAAAAAGTCTACGAACAATAAAAGCTGAAGGGGTTTTACAGAACTGTGTACCCTCTACCTGCTGGTGAGACGTAAAAGGGTAACAGCCAATAATGAGAACAGAAAGGAGCTGTGTTTAAAAGTAAAAATGGAGGTACCATTCAATCCAGCAGGCGCACCATTGGACCTCTCACCTGAGAAGACAAGAATCGAGAAGACACAGGCCGCAAAAGCTGCAGTGCAGCCTTATTCACAATAGCCAAGACCGTGAAGCAATCAAAATATCCAACAAGAGGTGAATGGATAAAGAAGAAGTGGTCCATGTACACAATGGAATATTAGCCATGGAAAACAATGAACCATTGCTCTCTGAGGCACCACAAATGAGTCTGGAGATAATCATGAAACATGAGGTAAGTCGGAAAGCAAAAGACCTATATTCTATGATATCACTTATAGGCGTTATCTAATAACTGACACAAATGAACATATTTCCACAGAGAAAGACACTCACAGACTTAGAAAACAAACTATGCTCATCTAAAAGGAACGGTGGGGGGAATGGATAAATTAAGATTAGTGTTACTATATGTATACAAACACATATTATATACATATCTCAAAAAGACTGACCATATAGCAAGGGAGGTCTGCGGAACCCTGTGTAACATTTTACATGGGAAGAGGATCTGTACTTGAATAGACATATATAATCTACAAATGAACCAGATTGTGTACACCTAGGACAAACAATATTCTAAGCTTTACTCCAATTTAAAAAATTTTTTATACCAAGAAGAAATAATGAGACATAAACTTAGGGGCGTTTCTCCATGCACATTCCAACGTAATTTACAACCTAGGAACACGACTTCCAGAAAGGCTCTGCTGCCCTAGTACCCAGATTTGGGAATGGAGAAATGCTGCCTGCTTGAGGCCACTTCCCACAAATCAGCTTTAAACCCATTGCTAAAGGTCACTAAATATTCACCAAACTTGCAGTTCGGTAAATGACACCTGCTCTCTAAAAAAATTCTGGGGTGGAAAATTGACCAAAAAATTCAAAAGAGGGCAACCTTCCAAGAAGACCATATCAAGAGTTATATTGTACTCCCAATTGTTTCCTTTTTTTAACAGAAAAGAAAACGGCGGAGAAAAATGATGAGTTTTAGGAATTTTCAGAGACATGCAAACCCAAATTACAAAAACCTATCAGCTCACAGCAGCCAGAAGGGCCATTAGCATAAATGCTGCAAACAATAAATGCTGAAACGATTGTGGAGAAATGTGTACCCTCGATTCTAAAGGGGACGTGGTAAGTGCCACTAATGAAAACACAAAGAAGGTGCATTGAAAAGGGAAATACGGTGCTACCAGTCAGTCAATCACACCCACTGCTGGGCCTATCACCAGAGAAAATGAGAATCAAAAAGTCACAGGCTGGCAATCCTGCACTAAAACAATATTTACCATAGCCAACACTTGGAAGCAATGAAAATGTCCATCAACCGAGGAATGCACAAAGTAGAAGTGGTCCACGCACACAGTCGAAAATTACTCCAATAAAAAATAAAAATTACATTTAAAAATCCAACAAAAATAAGGAGACATCAGCTTGTGTGGGTTTGTCCAGGCACACTCCACTCTAATTTATAACCGAGAAACCCCACCGGCCGTAAGGGCTTTTCCCTAGTTACCAGGGTGGGGAAAATAGAAAGGCTGCTGCCCTCTGGCAGTTACCTGCAAAAGCAGCTTTAAAGCCTGTGCTAATGGTCATTTCATAGGAACAAATACTGCAGAACTGTAAATGAAAACTGCCCTCAAAATGTCTTGAGGGAGGTAATGGCCAAAACATTTCAAAATGTGACACATACTTTAAGAGAACACTTTGAAGTACTAAGGGGTAATCACAGCTTGAAAAATAAAAAGGACATGCCTTAAAGCTCAGTTTCAATGGATTTTGAGGCACATGCGAATTCAACCACCAAGAGGTATCAGCTCACAATTGCAAGAGTAACCATCAGCAAGAAAACTACAAACAATAAGTGCTGAAGGTGTTGTGGAGAAGTGTATACCCTCAACTTCAAGTGGAACGTAAGTTGGAAAGGGCCACAGATGAGAACAGAAAGGAGGTGCCTTAAAAAGGTAAACATTGAGCTACCATATGACCTAACAGGCCCACTCCTCGACCTATAATCTAAGAAGACAGAATTGGAAAGACACAGGCAGGCAAATCTGCATTGCACAGTATCACAATAGCCAAGATATGGAAGTAACCAAAAAGTCCACCAACAGATGGGTGGACACAGAAGAACTCCTCCATGTACAGATGGAATATTCGCTACTGAAAAAAATGAAACAATGCCATTTGCAGCACCATAGATGAGTCTAGACGTAATCAGGCCACCTGTAGTAAGTAAGAAAGCAAAAGACACATATCCTATCATATCACTTTTAGGAGTTACTTAAAAATTGATACCAATGAAGATATTTCCACAGAGAAAGGCAATCACAGATTCATTAAAAAAACTTAGGTTCACCAAATAGAAAGGGATGAGGATTGGATACATTACCATATTGGGGTTAACAGAGATATACAAACCATGTGAAATATATAATCACCAAAGGCGTACGGAAGACCAGGAGAAGACTACTCAACATTCTGTCATAACCTAAATGGGAAAAGGATGCGAGGAAGAATAGATACACAAATATGTGTGAAAGAACCACATCTTGCACACCAAGAAGAAACAAACCATTGTAATCAAATTTGCTGGGATAAAAAATAAAAAGTAAATTACAAATATGAACAAGAAGTAATGAGACATAAACTTAAAGGGCTTTTTCCTGGCACATTCCATTTTAATTTACAACCTAGAACACCACTTCCATTAAGGCTCTGTTTCCCTAGTAACCAAATTTGGTAAAGGAGAAATGCTGCCACCTTGTGGCCGTTTCCTGCAAGAGCAGCTTTAAAGTCACAGCTAATGGTCACTTAACATTCACAAGGACTCAGGGCTGTAAGGACACCTGCCCTAAAAAATTGTGCTGAAGTAGGGAATGGACAAAAAATTTCAAAACAGGCAAATGTTTCAAGAAGAGAATATGAAGAGTTACGTTTTACTGACGCTCTTTTAAAAAAAAAGGAAAATGGATAAAAGCTCAACCTCAGGGAGTGTTAGACCCATGCAATCTAATCTACAAAAAGTTTTCAACTTACACCAATCGACTGACCATCAGCAAAAAGTCTACGAACAATAAATGCTGAAGGGGTTTTAGAGAACTGTGAACCCTCTACCTGCTGTTGAGACGTAAAAGGGTAACAGCCAATAATGAGAATAGAAAGGAGCTGTGTTTAAAAGTAAAAATGGAGGTACCATTCAATCCAGCAGGCACACCATTGGACCTCTCACCTGAGAAGACAAGAATCGAGAAGACACAGGCCGCAAAAGCTGCAGTGCAGCCTTATTCACAATAGCCAAGACCGTGAAGCAATCAAAATATCCAACAAGAGGTGAATGGATAAAGAAGAAGTGGTCCATGTACACAATGGAATATTAGCCATGGAAAACAATGAGCCATTGCTCCCTGAGGCACCACAAATGAGTCTGGAGATAATCACGAAACATGAGGTAAGTCCAAAAGCAAAAGACCTATATTCTATGATATCACTTATAGGCGTTATCTAATAACTGACACAAATGAACATATTTCCACAGAGAAAGACACTCACAGACTTAGAAAACAAACTATGCTCATCTAAAAGGAAAGGTGGGGGGAATGGATAAATTAAGATTAGTGTTACTATATGTATACAAACACATATTATACACATATCTCAAAAAGACCGACCATATAGCAAGGGAGGTCTGCGGAACATTCTGTAACATTTTACATGGGAAGAGGATCTGTACTTGAATAGACATATATAATCTACAAATGAACCAGATTGTGTACACCTAGGACAAACAATATTCTAAGCTTTACCACAATTAAAAAATTTTTAAAACCAAGAAGAAATAATGAGACATAAACTTATGGGGGTTTCTCCATGCACATTCCAATGTAATTTACAACCTAGGAACACGACTTCCAGAAAGGCTCTGCTGCCCTAGAAACCAGATTTGGGAATGGAGAAATGCTGCCTGCTTGAGGCCACTTCCCACAACAGCAGCTTTAAACCCATTTCTAAAGGTCAATAAATATTCACCAAACTTGCAGTTCGGGAAATGACACCTGCTCTCTAAAAAAACTCTGGGGTGGAAAATCGACCAAAAAATTCAAAAGAGGGCAACCTTCTAAGAAGACAATTTCAAGAGTTATAATGTACTCCCATTTGTTTCCTTTTTGTAACAGAAAAGAAAACGGCGCAGAAAAATAATGAGTTTTACGAATTTTCAAATACATGCAAACCCAAATTACAAAAACCTATCAGCTCACAGCAGCCAGTAGGGCCATTAGCATAAATGCTGCAAACAATAAATGCTGAAGCGATTGTGGAGAAATGCGTACCCTCGATTCTAAGGGGGACGTGGTAAGAGCCACTAATGAAAACACAAAGGAGGTGCTTTGAAAAGGGAAACACGGTGCTACCAGTCAATGAATCACACCCACTGCTGGGCCTATCACCTGAGAAAATGAGAATCAAAAAGTCACAGGCTGGCAATCCTGCACTCCAACAATATTTACCATAGCCAAGACTTGGAAGAAATGAAAATGTCCATCAACCGAGGAATGCACAAAGTAGAAGTGGTCCACGTACACAGTGGAAAATTGCTCCAATAAAAAATAAAAATTACATTTAAAAATCCAACAGAAGTAAGGAGACATCAGCTTGTGTGGGTTTCTCCAGGCACACTCCACTCTAATTTTTAACCGAGAAACACCACAGGCCGCAAGGGCTTTTCCCTAGTTACCAGGGTGGGGAACATAGAAAGGCTGCTGCCCTCTGGCAGTTACCTGCAAAAGCAGCTTTAAAGCCCGTGCTAATGGTCATTTCATAGGAACAAGTACTGCAGAACTGTAAATGAAACTTGCCCTCAAAATGTCTTGAGGGAGGTAATGGCCAAAATATTTCAAATGGTGACACATACTTTAAGAAAACACTATGAAGAAATAAGCTCTAATCATAGCTGGAAAAATAAAAAGGACATGTCTAAAAGCTCAATTTCAACGCATTATGAGACACATGCATATTCAACCACAAAGAGGTATCAGCTCACACCACTCAGAATAACCATCAGCAAAAACTGCAAAGAATAAATGCTGAAGGTGCTGGGAAGAAATGCATACCCGCAACTTTATGTGGGACGTAACCTGGAAAGAGCCACTAAAGAGAGCAGAATAGAGGTGCCTTTAAAAGGTAAACATTGAGCTACCATAGGATCCAGCAGACCTATTCCTGGACCTATAAACTAAGAAGACAGAATTGGAAGGACACAGGTATGCAAATCTGCATTGCATAGTATTACAATAGCCAAGATACGGAAGTAACCAAAAAGTCCACCGACAGATGGGCGGACAAAGAAGAACTGCTACCTGTACAGATGGAATATGAGCTAGTGAAAAAATGAAACAATGCCATTTGCAGCACCATAGATGAGTCTAGACGTAATCACGCCACCTGTAGTAAGTGAGAAAGCAAAAGACACATATCCTATCATATCACTTTTAGGAGTTACTTAAAAATTGATACCAATGAAGATATTTCCACAAAGAGAGGCAATCGCAGATTCATTTAAAAACTTATGGTTCACCAAATAGAAAGGGATGAGGATTGGATACATTACCATATTGGGGTTAACAGAGATATACAAACCATGTGAAATATATAATCACCAAAGGCGTACGGAAGACCAGGAGAAGACTACTCAACATTCCGTCATAACCTACATGAGAAAAGGATGCGAGGAAGAATAGATACCTGTATATGTGTGAAAGAACCACATCTTGCACACCTAGAGCAAACAAACCATTGTAATCAAATTTGCTGGGATAAAAAATAAAACGTAAATTACAAATATGAACAAGAAGTAATGAGACATAAACTTAAAGGGCTTTTTCCTGGCATATTCCATTCTAATATACAACCTAGAACACCACTTCCATTAAGGCTCTGTTTCCCTCGTAACCAAATTTGGTAAAGGAGAAATGATGCCACCTTGTGGCCGTTACCTGCAAGAGCAGCTTTAAACTCACAGCTAATGGTCACTTAAAATTCACAAAGACTCAGGGCTGTAAAGAACACCTGCCCTAAAATATTGTGCTGAAGTAGGGAGTGGACAATAAAATTCAAAACAGGCAAATGTTTCAAGAAGAGATTATGAAGAGTTAAGTTTTAATCACACTGTTTTTTTTAAAAAAAAGGAACATGGATAAAAGCTCAACCTCAGGGATTGTTAGACGCATGCAATCTAATCTACAAAAAGTTTCAACTTACACCAGTCGACTGACCATCAGCAAAAAGTCTACAAAAAATAAATGCTGAAGGGGTTTTACAGAACTGTGTACCCTCAACCTGCTGGTGAGACGTAAAAGGATAACAGCCAATAATGAGAACAGAAAGGAGCTGTGTTTAAAAGTAAAAATGTAGGTACCATTCAATCCAGCAGGCACACCATTGGACCTCTCACCTGAGAAGACAAGAATCGAGAAGACACAGGCCGCAAAAGCTGCAGTGCAGCCTTATTCACAATAGCCAAGACAGTGAAGCAATCAAAATATCCAACAAGAGGTGAATGGATAAAGACGAAGTGGTCCATGTACACAATGGAATATTGGCCATGGAAAACAATGAACCATTGCTCACTGAGGCACCACAAATGAGTCTGGAGATAATCATGAATCATGAGGTAAGTCGGAAAGCAAAAGACCTATATTCTATGATATCACTTATAGGCGTTATCTAATAACTGACACAAATGAACATATTTCCACAGAGAAAGACACTCACAGACTTAGAAAACAAACTATGCTCATCTAAAAGGAAAGGTGGGGGGAATGGATAAATTAAGATTAGTGTTACTATATGTATACAAACACATATTATATACATATCTCAAAACTACCGACCATATAGCAAGGGAGGTCTGCAGAACCCTGTGTAACATTTTACATGGGAAGAGGATCTGTACTTGAATAGACATATATAATCTACAAATGAACCAGATTGTGTACACCTAGGACAAACAATATTCTAAGCTTTACCCCAATTAAAAAAAATTTTAAAACCAAGAAGAAATAATGAGACATAAACTTATGGGGGTTTCTCCATGCACATTCCAATGTAATTTACAACCTAGGAACACGACTTCCAGAAAGGCTCTGCTGCCCTAGTAACCAGATTTGGGAATGGAGAAATGCTGCCTCCTTTAGGCCACTTCCCACAACAGCAGCTTTAAACACATTGCTAAAGGTCACTAAATATTCACCAAACTTGCAGTTCGGGAAATGACACCTGCTCTCTAAAAAAAGTCTGAGGTGGAAAATCGACCAAAAAATTCAAAAGAGGGCAACCTTCCAAGAAGACAATATCAAGAGTTATAATGTACTCCCATTTGTTTCCTTTTTTTAACAGAAAAGAAAACGGCGGAGAAAAATGATGAGTTTTACGAATTTTCAAAGACATGCAAACCCAAATTACAAAACCCTATCAGCTCACAGCAGCCAGTAGGGGCATTGGCATAAATTCTGCAAAGAATAAATGCTGAAGCGATTGTGGAGAAATGTGTACCCTCGATTCTAAAGGGGACGTAATAAGTGCCACTAATGAAAACACAAAGAAGGTGCTTTGAAAAGGGAAAAACGGTGCTACCAGTCAGTCAATCACACCCACTGCTGGGCCTATCACCTGAGAAAATGAGAATCAAAAAGTCACAGGCTGGCAATCCTGCACTCCAACAATATTTACCATAGCCAACACTTGGAAGCAATGAAAATGTCCATCAACCGAGGAATGCACAATGTAGAAGTGGTCCATGTACACAGTGGAAAATTCTCCAATAAAAAATAAAAATTACATGTAAAAATCCAACAAAAATAAGGAGACATCAGCTTGTGTGGGTTTCTCCAGGCACACTCCACTCTAATTTTTAACCGAGAAACACCACAAGCCGCAAGGGCTTTTCCCCAGTTACCAGGGTGGGGAAAATAGAAAGGCTGCTGCCCTCTGGCAGTTACCTGCAAAAGCAGCTTTAAAGCCTGTGCTAATGGTCATTTCATAGGAACAAGTACTGCAGAACTGTAAATGAAACCTGCCCTCAAAATGTCTTGAGGGAGGTAATGGCCAAAACATTTCAAAATGTGACACATACTTTAAGAGAACACTTTGAAGAACTAAGGGGTAATCACAGCTTGAAAAATAAAAAGGACATGCCTTAAAGCTCAATTTCAACGGATTTTGAGGCACATGCGAATTCAACCACCAAGAGGTATCAGCTCACAATTGCCAGAGTAACCATCAGCAAGAAAACTACAAACAATAAATGCTGAAGGTGTTGTGGAGAAATGTATACCCTCAACTTCAAGTGGGACGTAAGTTGGAAAGGGCCACAGATGAGAACAGAAAGGAGGTGCCTTAAAAAGGTAAACATTGAGCTACCATATGACCTAGCAGGCCCACTCCTCGACCTATAATCTAAGAAGACAGAATTGGAAAGACACAGGCAGGCAAATCTGCATTGCACAGTATCACAATAGCCAAGATATGGAAGTAACCAAAAAGTCCACCAACAGATGGGTGGACACAGAAGAACTCCTCCATGTACAGATGGAATATTCGCTACTGAAAAAAATGAAACAATGCCATTTGCAGCACCATAGATGAGTCTAGACGTAATCACGCCCCCTGTAGTAAGTGAGAAAGGAAAAGACACATATCCTATCATATCACTTTTAGGAGTTACTTAAAAATTGATACCAATGAAGATATTTCCACAGAGAAAGGCAATCACAGATTCATTAAAAAAACTTAGGCTCACCAAAAAGAAAGGGATGAGGATTGGATACATTACCATATTGGGGTTAACAGAGATATACAAACCATGTGAAATATATAATCAGCAAAGGCGTACGGAAGACCAGGAGAAGACTACTCAAGATTCTGTCATAACCTAAATGGGAAAAGGATGCGAGGAAGAGTAGATACACATATATGTGTGAAAGAACCACATCTTGCACACCAAGAAGAAACAAACCATTGTAATCAAATTTGCTGGGATAAAAAATAAAAAGTAAATTACAAATATGAACAAGAAGTAATGAGACATAAACTTAAAGGGCTTTTTCCTGGCACATTCCATTTTAATTTACAACCTAGAACACCACTTCCATTAAGGCTCTGTTTCCCTAGTAACCAAATTTGGTAAAGGAGAAATGCTGCCACCTTGTGGCCGTTTCCTGCAAGAGCAGCTTTAAAGTCACAGCTAATGGTCACTTAACATTCACAAGGACTCAGGGCTGTAAGGACACCTGCCCTAAAAAATTGTGCTGAAGTAGGGAATGGACAAAAAATTTCAAAACAGGCAAATGTTTCAAGAAGAGAATATGAAGAGTTACGTTTTACTGACGCTCTTTAAAAAAAAAAGGAAAATGGATAAAAGCTCCACCTCAGGGAGTGTTAGACGCATGCAATCTAATCTACAAAAAGTTTTCAACTTACACCAATCGACTGACCATCAGCAAAAAGTCTACGAACAATAAATGCTGAAGGGGTTTTAGAGAACTCTGAACCCTCTACCTGCTGTTGAGACATAAAAGGGTAACAGCCAATAATGAGAATAGAAAGGAGCTGTGTTTATAAGTAAAAATGGAGGTACCATTCAATCCAGCAGGCACGCCATTGGACCTCTCACCTGAGAAGACAAGAATCGAGAAGACACAGGCCGCAAAACTGCAGTGCAGCCTTATTCACAATAGCCAAGACCGTGAAGCAATCAAAATATCCAACAAGAGGTGAATGGATAAAGAAGAAGTGGTCCATGTACACAATGGAATATTAGCCATGGAAAACAATGAACCATTGCTCTCTGAGGCACCACAAATGAGTCTGGAGACAATCACGAAACATGAGGTAAGTCCAAAAGCAAAAGACCTATATTCTATGATATCACTTATAGGCGTTATCTAATAACTGACACAAATGAACATATTTCCACAGAGAAAGACACTCACAGACTTAGAAAACAAACTATGCTCATCTAAAAGGAAAGGTGGAGTGAATGGATAAATTAAGATTAGTGTTACTATATGTATACAAACACATATTATATACATATCTCAAAAAGACCGACCATATAGCAAGGGAGGTCTGCGGAACATTCTGTAACATTTTACATGGGAAGAGGATCTGTACTTGAATAGACATATATAATCTACAAATGAACCAGATTGTGTACACCTAGGACAAACAATATTCTAAGCTTTACCACAATTAAAAAAATTAGTAAAACCAAGAAGAAATAATGAGACATAAACTTATGGGGGTTTCTCCATGCACATTCCAATGTAATTTACAACCTAGGAACACGACTTCCAGAAAGGCTCTGCTGCCCTAGAAACCAGATTTGGGAATGGAGAAATGCTGCCTGCTTGAGGCCACTTCCCACAACAGCAGCTTTAAACCCATTTCTAAAGGTCAATAAATATTCACCAAACTTGCAGTTCGGGAAATGACACCTGCTCTCTAAAAAAACTCTGGGGTGGAAAATCGACCAAAAAATTCAAAAGAGGGCATCCTTCTAAGAAGACAATTTCAAGAGTTATAATGTACTCCCATTTGTTTCCTTTTTGTAACAGAGAAGAAAACGGCGGAGAAAAATAATGAGTTTTACGAATTTTCAAATACATGCAAACCCAAATTACAAAATCCTATCAGCTCACAGCAGCCAGTAGGGCCATTAGCATAAATGCTGCAAACAATAAATGCTGAAGCGATTGTGGAGAAATGTGTACCCTCGATTCTAAGGGGGACGTGGTAAGAGCCACTAATGAAAACACAAAGGAGGTGCTTTGAAAAGGGAAACACGGTGCTACCAGTCAATGAATCACACCCACTGCTGGGCCTATCACCTGAGAAAATGAGAATCAAAAAGTCACAGGCTGGCAATCCTGCACTCCAACAATATTTACCATAGCCAACACTTGGAAGAAATGAAAATGTCAATCAACCGAGGAATGCACAAAGTAGAAGTGGTCCACGTACACAGTGGAAAATTTCTCCAATAAAAAATAAAAATTACATTTAAAAATCCAACAGAAGTAAGGAGACATCAGCTTGTGTGGGTTTCTCCAGGCACACTCCACTCTAATTTTTAACCGAGAAACACCCCAGGCCGCAAGGGCTTTTCCCTAGTTACCAGGGTGGGGAACATAGAAAGGCTGCTGCCCTCTGGCAGTTACCTGCAAAAGCAGCTTTAAAGCCCGTGCTAATGGTCATTTCATAGGAACAAGTACTGCAGAACTGTAAATGAAACTTGCCCTCAAAATGTCTTGAGGGAGGTAATGGCCAAAATATTTCAAATGGTGACACATATTTTAAGAAAACACTTTGAAGAAATAAGCTCTAATCATAGCTGGAAAAATAAAAAGGACATGTCTAAAAGCTCAATTTCAATGCATTATGAGACACATGCAAATTCAACCACAAAGAGGTATCAGCTCACACCACTCAGAATAACCATCAGCAAAAACTGCAAAGAATAAATGCTGAAGGTGCTGGGAAGAAATGCATACCCTCAACTTTATGTGGGACGTAACCTGGAAAGAGCCACTAAAGAGAACAGAATAGAGGTGCCTTTAAAAGGTAAACATTGAGCTACCATAGGATCCAGCAGACCTATTCCTGGACCTATAAACTCAGAAGACAGAATTGGAAGGACACAGGTATGCAAATCTGCATTGCATAGTATTACAATAGCCAAGATACGGAAGTAACCAAAAAGTCCACCGACAGATGGGCGGACAAAGAAGAACTGCTACCTGTGCAGATGGAATATGAGGTAGTGAAAAAATGAAACAATGCCATTTGCAGCACCATAGATGAGTCTAGTAGTAATCACGCCACCTGTAGTAAGTGAGAAAGCAAAAGACACATATCCTATCATATCACTTTTAGGAGTTACTTAAAAATTGATACCAATGAAGATATTTCCACAGAGAGAGGCAATCGAAGATTCATTTAAAAACTTATGGTTCACCAAATAGAAAGGGATGAGGATTGGATACATTACCATATTGGGGTTAACAGAGATATACAAACCATGTGAAATATATAACCACCAAAGACGTACGGAAGACCAGGAGAAGACTACTCAACATTGTGCCATAACCTACATGGGAAAAGGATGCGAGGAAAAATAGATACCTGTATATGTGTGAAAGAACCACATCTTGCACACCTAGAGCAAACAAACCATTGTAATCAAATTTGCTGGGATAAAAAATAAAAAGTAAATTACAAATATGAACAAGAAGTAATGAGACATAAACTTAAAGGGCTTTTTCCTGGCATATTCCATTCTAATATACAACCTAGAACACCATTTCCATTAAGGCTCTGTTTCACTAGTAACCAAATTTGGTAAAGGAGAAATGCTGCCACCTTGTGGCCGTTTCCTGCAAGAGCAGCTTTAAACTCACAGCTAATGGTCACTTAACATTCACAAGGACTCAGGGCTGTAAAGGACACCTACCCTAAAAAATTGAGCTGAAGTAGGGAATGGACAAAAAAATTCAAAACAGGCAAATGTTTCAAGAAGAGATTATGAAGACTTAAGTTTTACTCACACACTTTTAAAAAAAAAAGGAAAATGGATAAAAGCTCAACCTTAGGGTGTGTTAGACGCATGCAATCTAATCTACAAAAAGTTTCAACTTACATCAGTCGAATGACCATCAGCAAAAAGTCTATAAACAATAAATGCTGAAGGGGTTTTAGAGAACTGTGTACCCTCTACCTGCTGGTGAGACATAAAACGGTAACAGCCAATAATGAGAACCGAAAGGAGCTGTGTTTAAAAGTAAAAATGGAGGTATCATTCAATCCAGCAGGCGCACCATTGGACCTCTCACCTGAGAAGACAAGATTGGAGAAGACACAGGCCGCAAAAGCTGCAGTGCAGCCTTATTCACAATAGCCAAGACAGTGAAGCAACCAAAATGCCCACCAACAGGTGAATGGATAAAGAAGAAGTGGTCCATGTACCCAATGGAATATTAGCCATGGAAGAGAATGAACCATTGCTCTTTGACGCACCACAAATGAGTCTGGAGATAATCACGAAACATGAGGTAACTCGGAAAGCAAAAGACCTGTATTCTATGATATCACCTATAGGCGTTATCTAATAACTGACACAAATGAACATATTTCCACAGAGAAAGACACTCACAGATTTAGAAAACTATGCTCATCTAAAAGGAAAGGTGGAGTGAATGGATAAATTAAGATTAGTGTTACTATATGTATACAAACACATATTATATACATATCTCAAAAATACCGACCATACAGCAAGGAAGTCTGCGGAACCCTCTGTAATATTTTACATGGGAAGAGGATCTGTACTTGAATAGACATATATAATGTACAGATGAACCAGATTGTTTACACCTAGGAGAAACAATATTCTAAGCTTTACCCCAATTAAAAAAAATTTTAAAACCAAGAAGAAATAATGAGACATAAACTTATGGGGGTTTCTCCATGCACATTCCAATGTAATTTACAACCTAGGAACACGACTTCCAGAAAGGCTCTGCTGCCCTAGTACCCAGATTTGGGAATGGAGAAATGCTGCCTCCTTTAGGCCACTTCCCACAACAGCAGCTTTAAACACATTGCTAAAGGTCACTAAATATTCACCAAACTTGCAGTTCGGGAAATGACACCTGCTCTCTAAAAAAAGTCTGAGGTGGAAAATCGACCAAAAAATTCAAAAGAGGGCAACCTTCCAAGAAGACAATATCAAGAGTTATAATGTACTCCCATTTGTTTCCTTTTTTTAACAGAAAAGAAAACGGCAGAGAAAAATGATGAGTTTAACGAATTTTCAAAGACATGCAAACCCAAATTACAAAACCCTATCAGCTCACAGCAGCCAGTAGGGGCATTGGCATAAATTCTGCAAACAATAAATGCTGAAGCGATTGTGGAGAAATGTGTACCCTCGATTCTAAAGGGGACATAATAAGTGCCACTAATGAAAACACAAAGAAGGTGCTTTGAAAAGGGAAAAACGGTGCTACCAGTCAGTCAATCACACCCACTGCTGGGCCTATCACCTGAGAAAATGAGAATCAAAAAGTCACAGGCTGGCAATCCTGCACTCCAACAATATTTACCATAGCCAACACTTGGAAGCAATGAAAATGTCCATCAACCGAGGAATGCACAATGTAGAAGTGGTTCATGTACACAGTAGAAAATTACTCCAATAAAAAATAAAAATTACATGTAAAAATCCAACAAAAATAAGGAGACATCAGCTTGTGTGGGTTTCTCCAGGCACACTCCACTCTAATTTTTAACCGAGAAACACCACAAGCCGCAAGGGCTTTTCCCCAGTTACCAGGGTGGGGAAAATAGAAAGGCTGCTGCCCTCTGGCAGTTACCTGCAAAAGCAGCTTTAAAGCCTGTGCTAATGGTCATTTCATAGGAACAAATACTGCAGAACTGTAAATGAAAACTGCCCTAAAAATGTCTTGAGGGAGGTAATGGCCAAAACATTTCAAAATGTGACACATACTTTAAGAGAACACTTTGAAGAACTAAGGGGTAATCACAGCTTGAAAAATAAATAGGACATGCCTTAAAGCTCAATTTCAACGGATTTTGAGGCACATGCGAATTCAACCACAAAGAGGTATCAGCTCACAATTGCCAGAGTAACCATCAGCAAGAAAACTACAAACAATAAATGCTGAAGGTGTTGTGGAGAAATGTATACCCTCAACTTCAAGTGGGACGTAAGTTGGAAAGGGCCACAGATGAGAACAAAAAGGAGGTGCCTTAAAAAGGTAAACATTGAGCTACCATATGACCTAGCAGGCCCACTCCTCGACCTATAATCTAAGAAGACAGAATTGGAAAGACACAGGCAGGCAAATCTGCATTGCACAGTATCACAATAGCCAAGATATGGAAGTAACCAAAAAGTCCACCAACAGATGGGTGGACACAGAAGAACTCCTCCATGTACAGATGGAATATTCGCTACTGAAAAAATATGAAACAATGCCATTTGCAGCACCATAGATGAGTCTAGACGTAATCACGCCCCCTGTAGTAAGTGAGAAAGCAAAAGACACATATCCTATCATATCACTTTTAGGAGTTACTTAAAAATTGATACCAATGAAGATATTTCCACAGAGAAAGGCAATCACAGATTCATTAAAAAAACTTAGGCTCACCAAAAAGAAAGGGATGAGGATTGGATACATTACCATATTGGGGTTAACAGAGATATACAAACCATGTGAAATATATAATCACCAAAGGCGTACGGAAGACCAGGAGAAGACTACTCAACATTCTGTCATAACCTAAATGGGAAAAGGATGCGAGGAAGAGTAGATACACATATATGTGTGAAAGAACCACATCTTGCACACCAAGAAGAAACAAACCATTGTAATCAAATTTGCTGGGATAAAAAATAAAAAGTAAATTACAAATATGAACAAGAAGTAATGAGACATAAACTTAAAGGGCTTTTTCCTGGCACATTCCATTTTAATTTACAACCTAGAACACCACTTCCGTTAAGGCTCTGTTTCCCTAGTAACCAAATTTGGTAAAGGAGAAATGCTGCCACCTTGTGGCCGTTTCCTGCAAGAGCAGCTTTAAAGTCACAGCTAATGGTCACTTAACATTCACAAAGACTCAGGGCTGTAAAGGACACCTGCCCTAAAATATTGTGCTGAAGTAGGGAATGGACAAAAAAATTCAAAACAGGCAAATGTTTCAAGAAGAGATTATGAAGAGTTAAGTTTTACTCACACTCTTTTTTTTAAAAAAAGGAACATGGATAAAAGCTCAACCTCAGGGAGTGTTAGACGCATGCAATCTAATCTACAAAAAGTTTCAACTTACACCAGTCGACTGACCATCAGCAAAAAGTCTACAAAAAATAAATGCTGAAGGGGTTTTACAGAACGGTGTACCCTCAACCTGCTGGTGAGACGTAAAAGGATAACAGCCGATAATGAGAACAGAAAGGAGCTGTGTTTAAAAGTAAAAATGTAGGTACCATTCAATCCAGCAGGCGCACCATTGGACCTCTCACCTGAGAAGACAAGAATCGAGAAGACACAGGCCGCAAAAGCTGCAGTGCAGCCTTATTCACAATAGCCAAGACCGTGAAGCAATCAAAATATCCAACAAGAGGTGAATGGATAAAGAAGAAGTGGTCCATGTACACAATGGAATATTAGCCATGGAAAACAATGAACCATTGCTCCCTGAGGCACCACAAATGAGTCTGGAGATAATCATGAAACATGAGGTAAGTCGGAAAGCAAAAGACCTATATTCTATGATATCACTTATAGGCGTTATCTAATAACTGACACAAATGAACATATTTCCACAGAGAAAGACACTCACAGACTTAGAAAACAAACTCTGCTCATCTAAAAGGAACGGTGGGGGGAATGGATAAATTAAGATTAGTGTTACTATATGTATACAAACACATATTATATACATATCTCAAAAAGACTGACCATATAGCAAGGGAGGTCTGCGGAACCCTGTGTAACATTTTACATGGGAAGAGGATCTGTACTTGAATAGACATATATAATGTACAAATGAACCAGATTGTGTACACCTAGGACAAAAAATATTCTAAGCTTTACTCCAATTTAAAAAAAATTTTATACCAAGAAGAAAAAATGAGACATAAACTTAGGGGCGTTTCTCCATGCACATTCCAACGTAATTTACAACCTAGGAACACGACTTCCAGAAAGGCTCTGCTGCCCTAGTACCCAGATTTGGGAATGGAGAAATGCTGCCTGCTTGAGGCCACTTCCCACAAATCAGCTTTAAACCCATTGCTAAAGGTCACTAAATATTCACCAAACTTGCAGTTCGGTAAATGACACCTGCTCTCTAAAAAAATTTTGGGTGGAAAATTGACCAAAAAATTCAAAAGAGGGCAACCTTCCAAGAAGACCATATCAAGAGTTATATTGTACTCCCAATTGTTTCCTTTTTTTAACAGAAAAGAAAACGGCGGAGAAAAATGATGAGTTTTACGAATTTTCAGAGACATGCAAACCCAAATTACAAAAACCTATCAGCTCACAGCAGCCAGAAGGGCCATTAGCATAAATGCTGCAAACAATAAATGCTGAAACGATTGTGGAGAAATGTGTACCCTCGATTCTAAAGGGGACGTGGTAAGTGCCACTAATGAAAACACAAAGAAGGTGCTTTGAAAAGGGAAACACGGTGCTACCAGTCAGTCAATCACAACCACTGCTTGGCCTATCACCTGAGAAAATGAGAATCAAAAAGTCACAGGCTGGCAATCCTGCACTCCAACAATATTTACCATAGCCAACACTTGGAAGCAATGAAAATGTCCATCAACCGAGGAATGCACAAAGTAGAAGTGGTCCACGTACACAGTGGAAAATTACTCCAATAAAAAATAAAACTTACATTTAAAAATCCAACGAAAGTAAGGAGACATCAGCTTGTGTGGGTTTGTCCAGGCACACTCCACGCTCATTTATAACCGAGAAACACCACAGGCTGCAAGGGCTTTTCCCGAGTTACCAGGGTGGGGAACATAGAAAGGCTGCTGCCCTCTGGCAGTTACCTGCAAAAACAGCTTTAAGCCTGTGCTAATGGTCATTTCACAGGAACAAGTACTGCAGAACTGTAAATGAAACCTGCCCTCAAAATGTCTTGAGGGAGGTAATGGCCAATACATTTCAAAATGTGACACATACTTTAAGAGAACACTTTGAAGAACTAAGGGGTAATCACAGCTTGAAAAATAAAAAAGGACATGCCTTCAAGCTCATTTTCAATGGATTATGAGGCACGTGCGAATTCAACCACAAAGAGGTATCAGATCACACTTGTCAGAATAACCACCAGCAAGAAAACTACAAACAATAAATGCTGAAGGTGTTGTAGAGAAATGCATACCCTCAACTTCAAGGGGGACGTAACTTGGAAAGGGCCACGAACTAGAACAGAATGGAGGTGCCTTAAAAAGGTAAACATTGAGCTACCATATGATCCAGCAGGCCCACTCCTCGACCTATAATCTAAGAGGAGAGAATTGGAAAGACAGAGGCAGGAAATCTGCATTGCACAGTATTACAATAGCCAAGTTATAGAAGTAACCAAAAAGGCCACCAACAGATGGATGGACAAAGAAGAACTCCTCCATGTACAGATGGAATATTCGCTAGTGAAAAAAATGAAACAATGCCATTTGCAGCACCATAGATGAGTCTAGACGTAATCATGCCACCTGTAGTAAGTGAGAAAGCAAAAGACACATATCCTATCATACGACTTTTAGGAGTTACTTAAAAATTGATACCAATGAAGATATTTCAACAGAGAGAGGCAATCGCAGATTCATTTGAAAACTTATGGTTCACCAAATAGAAAGGGATGAGGATTGGATACATTACCATATTGGGGTTAACAGAGATATACAAACCATGTGAAATGTATAACCACCAAAGACGTACGGAAGACCAGGAGAAGACTACTCAACATTCTGTCATAACCTAAATGGGAAAAGGATGCGAGGAAGACTAGATACACATATATGTGTGAAAGAACCACATCTTGCACACCAAGAAGAAACAAACCATTGTAATCAAATTTGCTGGGATAAAAAATAAAAAGTAAATTACAAATATGAACAAGAAGTAATGAGACATAAACTTAAAGGGCTTTTTCCTGGCACATTCCATTTTAATTTACAACCTAGAACACCACTTCCATTAAGGCTCTGTTTCGCTAGTAACCAAATTTGGTAAAGGAGAAATGCTGCCACCTTGTGGCCGTTTCCTGCAAGAGCAGCTTTAAAGTCACAGCTAATGGTCACTTAACATTCACAAGGACTCAGGGCTGTAAAGGACACCTGCCCTAAAAAATTGAGCTGAAGTAGGGAATGGACAAAAAATTTCAAAACAGGCAAATGTTTCAAGAAGAGAATATGAAGAGTTACGTTTTACTGACGCTCTTTTAAAAAAAAGGAAAATGGATAAAAGCTCAACCTCAGGGAGTGTTAGACCCATGCAATCTAATCTACAAAAAGTTTTCAACTTACACCAATCGACTGACCATCAGCAAAAAGTCTACGAACAATAAATGCTGAAGGGGTTTTAGAGAACTGTGTACCCTCTACCTGCTGTTGAGACGTAAAAGGGTAACAGCCAATAATGAGAATAGAAAGGAGCTGTGTTTAAAAGTAAAAATGGAGGTACCATTCAATCCAGCAGGCACACCATTGGACCTCTCACCTGAGAAGACAAGAATCGAGAAGACACAGGCCGCAAAAGCTGCAGTGCAGCCTTATTCACAATAGCCAAGACAGTGAAGCAATCAAAATATCCAACAAGAGGTGAATGGATAAAGAAGAAGTGGTCCATGTACACAATGGAATATTAGCCATGGAAAACAATGAACCATTGCTCTCTGAGGCACCACAAATGAGTCTGGAGATAATCACGAAACATGAGGTAAGTCCAAAAGCAAAAGACCTATATTCTATGATATCACTTATAGGAGTTATCTAATAACTGACACAAATGAACATATTTCCACAGAGAAAGACACTCACAGACTTAGAAAACAAACTATGCTCATCTAAAAGGAAAGGTGGAGTGAATGGATAAATTAAGATTAGTGTTACTATATGTATACAAACACATATTATAGACATATCTCAAAAAGACCGACCATATAGCAAGGGAGGTCTGCGGAACATTCTGTAACATTTTACATGGGAAGAGGATCTGTACTTGAATAGACATATATAATCTACAAATGAACCAGATTGTGTACACCTAGGACAAACAATATTCTAAGCTTTACCACAATTAAAAAAATTTTTAAAACCAAGAAGAAATAATGAGACATAAACTTATGGGGGTTTCTCCATGCACATTCCAATGTAATTTACAACCTAGGAACACGACTTCCAGAAAGGCTCTGCTGCCCTAGAAACCAGATTTGGGAATGGAGAAATGCTGCCTGCTTGAGGCCACTTCCCACAACAGCAGCTTTAAACCCATTTCTAAAGGTCAATAAATATTCACCAAACTTGCAGTTCGGGAAATGACACCTGCTCTCTAAAAAAACTCTGGGGTGGAAAATCGACCAAAAAATTCAAAAGAGGGCAACCTTCTAAGAAGACAATTTCAAGAGTTATAATGTATTCCCATTTCTTTCCTTTTTGTAACAGAAAAGAAAACGGGGAAGAAAAATAATGAGTTTTACGAATTTTCAAATACATACAAACCCAAATTACAAAAACCTATCAGCTCACAGCAGCCAGTAGGGCCATTAGCATAAATGCTGCAAACAATAAATGCTGAAGCGATTGTGGAGAAATGCGTACCCTCGATTCTAAGGGGGACGTGGTAAGAGCCACTAATGAAAACACAAAGGAGGTGCTTTGAAAAGGGAAACACGGTGCTACCAGTCAATGAATCACACACACTGCTGGGCCTATCACCTGAGAAAATGAGAATCAAAAAGTCACAGGCTGGCAATCCTGCACTCCAACAATATTTACCATAGCCAACACTTAGAAGAAATGAAAATGTCCATCAACCGAGGAATGCACAAAGTAGAAGTGGTCCACGTACACAGTGGAAAATTTCTCCAATAAAAAATAAAAATTACATTTAAAAATCCAACAAAAGTAAGGAGACATCAGCTTGTGTGGGTTTCTCCAGGCACACTCCACTCTAATTTTTAACCGAGAAACACCACAGGCCGCAAGGGCTTTTCCCTAGTTACCAGGGTGGGGAACATAGAAAGGCTGCTGCCCTCTGGCAGTTACCTGCAAAAGCAGCTTTAAAGCCCGTGCTAATGGTCATTTCATAGGAACAAGTACTGCATAACTGTAAATGAAACTTGCCCTCAAAATGTCTTGAGGGAGGTAATGGCCAAAATATTTCAAATGGTGACACATACTTTAAGAAAACATTTTGAAGAAATAAGCTCTAATCATAGCTGGAAAAATAAAAAGGACATGTCTAAAAGCTCAATTTCAACGCATTATGAGACACATGTAAATTCAACCACAAAGAGGTATCAGCTCACACCACTCAGAATAACCATCAGCAAAAACTACAAAGAATAAATGCTGAAGGTGCTGGGAAGAAATGCATACCCTCAACTTTATGTGGGACGTAACCTGGAAAGAGCCACTAAAGAGAACAGAATAGAGGTGCCTTTAAAAGGTAAACATTGAGCTACCATAGGATCCAGCAGACCTATTCCTGGACCTATAAAGTAAGAAGACAGAATTGGAAGGACACAGGTATGCAAATCTGCATTGCATAGTATTACAATAGCCAAGATACGGAAGTAACCAAAAAGTCCACCGACAGATGGGCGGACAAAGAAGAACTGCTACCTGTACAGATGGAATATGAGCTAGTGAAAAAATGAAACAATGCCATTTGCAGCGCCATAGATGAGTCTAGACGTAATCACGCCACCTGTAGTAAGTGAGAAAGCAAAAGACACATATCCTATGATATCACTTTTAGGAGTTACTTAAAAATTGATACCAATGAAGATATTTCCACAGAGAGAGGCAATCACAGATTCATTAAAAAAACTTAGGTTCACCAAATCGAAAGGGATGAGGATTGGATACATTACCATATTGGGGTTAACAGAGATATACAAACCATGTGAAATATATAATCACCAAAGGCGTACGGAAGACCAGGGGAA
Source organism: Eschrichtius robustus (assembly GCF_028021215.1). Classification (NCBI taxonomy): domain Eukaryota; kingdom Metazoa; phylum Chordata; class Mammalia; order Artiodactyla; family Eschrichtiidae; genus Eschrichtius; species Eschrichtius robustus. The sequence goes on from NC_090830.1 coordinate 51,128,061, forward strand.
GACTACTCAACATTCTGTCATAACCTAAATGGGAAAAGGATGCGAGGAAGAATAGATACACATATATGTGTGAAAGAACCACATCTTGCACACCAAGAAGAAACAAACCATTGTAATCAAATTTGCTGGGATAAAAAATAAAAAGTAAATTACAAATATGAACAAGAAGTAATGAGACATAAACTTAAAGGGCTTTTTCCTGGCATATTCCATTCTAATATACAACCTAGAACACCACTTCCATTAAGGCTCTGTTTCCCTAGTAACCAAATTTGGTAAAGGAGAAATGCTGCCACCTTGTGGCCGTTTCCTGCAAGAGCAGCTTTAAAGTCACAGCTAATGGTCACTTAACATTCACAAGGACTCAGGGCTGTAAAGGACACCTGCCCTAAAAAATTGAGCTGAAGTAGGGAATGGACAAAAAATTACAAAACAGGCAAATGTTTCAAGAAGAGAATATGAAGAGTTACGTTTTACAGACGCTCTTTTAAAAAAAAAGGAAAATGGATAAAAGCTCAACCTCAGGGAGTGTTAGACCCATGCAATCTAATCTACAAAAAGTTTTCAACTTACACCAATCGACTGACCATCAGCAAAAAGTCTACGAACAATAAATGCTGAAGGGGTTTTAGAGAACTGTGAACCCTCTATCTGCTGTTGAGACGTAAAAGGGTAACAGCCAATAATGAGAATAGAAAGGAGCTGTGTTTAAAAGTAAAAATGGAGGTACCATTCAATCCAGCAGGCACACCATTGGACCTCTCACCTGAGAAGACAAGAATCGAGAAGACACAGGCCGCAAAAGCTGCAGTGCAGCCTTATTCACAATAGCCAAGACCGTGAAGCAATCAAAATATCCAACAAGAAGTGAATGGATAAAGAAGAAGTGGTCCATGTACACAATGGAATATTAGCCATGGAAAACAATGAGCCATTGCTCTCTGAGGCACCACAAATGAGTCTGGAGACAATCACGAAACATGAGGTAAGTCCAAAAGCAAAAGACCTATATTATATGATATCACTTATAGGCGTTATCTAATAACTGACACAAATGAACATATTTCCACAGAGAAAGACACTCACAGACTTAGAAAACAAACTATGCTCATCTAAGAGGAAAGGTGGAGTGAATGGATAAATTAAGATTAGTGTTACTATATGTATACAAACACATATTATATACATATCTCAAAAAGACCGACCATATAGCAAGGGAGGTCTGCGGAACATTCTGTAACATTTTACATGGGAAGAGGATCTGTACTTGAATAGACATATATAATCTACAAATGAACCAGATTGTGTACACCTAGGACAAACAATATTCTAAGCTTTACCACAATTTAAAAAATTTGTAAAACCAAGAAGAAATAATGAGACATAAACTTATGGGGGTTTCTCCATGCACATTCCAATGTAATTTACAACCTAGGAACACGACTTCCAGAAAGGCTCTGCTGCCCTAGAAACCAGATTTGGGAATGGAGAAATGCTGCCTGCTTGAGGCCACTTCCCAAAACAGCAGCTTTAAACCCATTTCTAAAGGTCAATAAATATTCACCAAACTTGCAGTTCGGGAAATGACACCTGCTCTCTAAAAAAACTCTGGGGTGGAAAATCGACCAAAAAATTCAAAAGAGGGCATCCTTCTAAGAAGACAATTTCAAGAGTTATAATGTACTCCCATTTGTTTCCTTTTTGTAACAGAGAAGAAAACGGCGGAGAAAAATAATGAGTTTTACGAATTTTCAAATACATGCAAACCCAAATTACAAAATCCTATCAGCTCACAGCAGCCAGTAGGGCCATTAGCATAAATGCTGCAAACAATAAATGCTGAAGCGATTGTGGAGAAATGCGTACCCTCGATTCTAAGGGGGACGTGGTAAGAGCCACTAATGAAAACACAAAGGAGGTGCTTTGAAAAGGGAAACACGGTGCTACCAGTCAATGAATCACACCCACTGCTGGGCCTATCACCTGAGAAAATGAGAATCAAAAAGTCACAGGCTGGCAATCCTGCACTCCAACAATATTTACCATAGCCAACACTTGGAAGAAATGAAAATGTCCATCAACCGAGGAATGCACAAAGTAGAAGTGGTCCACGTACACAGTGGAAAATTTCTCCAATAAAAAATAAAAATTACATTTAAAAATCCAACAGAAGTAAGGAGACATCAGCTTGTGTGGGTTTCTCCAGGCACACTCCACTCTAATTTTTAACCGAGAAACACCACAGGCCGCAAGGGCTTTTCCCTAGTTACCAGGGTGGGGAACATAGAAAGGCTGCTGCCCTCTGGCAGTTACCTGCAAAAGCAGCTTTAAAGCCCGTGCTAATGGTCATTTCATAGGAACAAGTACTGCAGAACTGTAAATGAAATTTGCCCTCAAAATGTCTTGAGGGAGGTAATGGCCAAAATATTTCAAATGGTGACACATACTTTAAGAAAACACTTTGAAGAAATAAGCTCTAATCATAGCTGGAAAAATAAAAAGGACATGTCTAAAAGCTCAATTTCAACGCATTATGAGACACATGCAAATTCAACCAGAAAGAGGTATCAGCTCACACCACTCAGAATAACCATCAGCAAAAACTGCAAAGAATAAATGCTGAAGGTGCTGGGAAGAAATGCATACCCTCAACTTTATGTGGGACGTTACCTGGAAAGAGCCACTAAAGAGAACAGAATAGAGGTGCCTTTAAAAGGTAAACATTGAGCTACCATAGGATCCAGCAGACCTATTCCTGGACCTATAAACTAAGAAGACAGAATTGGAAGGACACAGGTATGCAAATCTGCATTGCATAGTATTACAATAGCCAAGATACGGAAGTAACCAAAAAGTCCACCGACAGATGGGTGGACAAAGAAGAACTGCTACCTGTACAGATGGAATATGAGCTAGTGAAAAAATGAAACAATGCCATTTGCAGCACCATAGATGAGTCTAGACGTAATCACGCCACCGGTAGTAAGTGAGAAAGCAAAAGACACATATCCTATCATATCACTTTTAGGAGTTACTTAAAAATTGATACCAATGAAGATATTTCCACAGAGAAAGGCAATCGCAGATTCATTTAAAAACTTATGGTTCACCAAATAGAAAGGGATGAGGATTGGATACATTACCATATTGGGGTTAACAGAGATATACAAACCATGTGAAATATATAACCACCAAAGACGTACGGAAGACCAGGAGAAGACTACTCAACATTGTGCCATAACCAACATGGGAAAAGGATGCGAGGAAAAATAGATACCTGTATATGTGTGAAAGAACCACATCTTGCACACCTAGAGCAAACAAACCATTGTAATCAAATTTGCTGGGATAAAAAATAAAAAGTAAATTACAAATATGAACAAGAAGTAATGAGACATAAACTTAAAGGGCTTTTTCCTGGCATATTCCATTCTAATATACAACCTAGAACACCACTTCCATTAAGGCTCTGTTTCCCTAGTAACCAAATTTGGTAAAGGAGAAATGCTGCCACCTTGTGGCCGTTTCCTGCAAGAGCAGCTTTAAACTCACAGCTAATGGTCACTTAACATTCACAAGGACTCAGGGCTGTGAAGGACACCTGCCCTAAAAAATTGTGCTGAAGTAGGGAATGGACAAAAAAATTCAAAACAGGCAAATGTTTCAAGAAGAGATTATGAAGACTTAAGTTTTACTCACACACTTTTTAAAAAAAAGGAAAATGGATAAAAGCTCAACCTCAGGGAGTGTTACACGCATGCAATCTAATCTACAAAAAGTTTCAACTTACATCAGTCGAATGACCATCAGCAAAAAGTCTATAAACAATAAATGCTGAAGGGGTTTTAGAGAACTGTGTACCCTCTACCTGCTGGTGAGACATAAAACGGTAACAGCCAATAATGAGAACCGAAAGGAGCTGTGTTTAAAAGTAAAAATGGAGGTATCATTCAATCCAGCAGGCGCACCATTGGACCTCTCACCTGAGAAGACAAGATTGGAGAAGACACAGGCCGCAAAAGCTGCAGTGCAGCCTTATTCACAATAGCCAAGACAGTGAAGCAACCAAAATGTCCACCAACAGGTGAATGGATAAAGAAGAAGTGGTCCATGTACCCAATGGAATATTAGCCATGGAAGAGAATGAACCATTGCTCTTTGACGCACCACAAATGAGTCTGGAGATAATCACGAAACATGAGGTAACTCGGAAAGCAAAAGACCTGTATTCTATGATATCACCTATAGGCGTTATCTAATAACTGACACAAATGAACATATTTCCACAGAGAAAGACACTCACAGATTTAGAAAACTATGCTCATCTAAAAGGAAAGGTGGAGTGAATGGATAAATTAGGATTAGTGTTACTATATGTATACAAACACATATTATATACATATCTCAAAAATACCGACCATACAGCAAGGAAGTCTGCGGAACCCTCTGTAATATTTTACATGGGAAGAGGATCTGTACTTGAATAGACATATATAATGTACAGATGAACCAGATTGTTTACACCTAGGAGAAACAATATTCTAAGCTTTACCCCAATTAAAAAAAATTTTAAAACCAAGAAGAAATAATGAGACATAAACTTATGGGGGTTTCTCCATGCACATTCCAATGTAATTTACAACCTAGGAACACGACTTCCAGAAAGGCTCTGCTGCCCTAGTACCCAGATTTGGGAATGGAGAAATGCTGCCTCCTTTAGGCCACTTCCCACAACAGCAGCTTTAAACACATTGCTAAAGGTCACTAAATATTCACCAAACTTGCAGTTCGGGAAATGACACCTGCTCTCTAAAAAAAGTCTGAGGTGGAAAATCGACCAAAAAATTCAAAAGAGGGCAACCTTCCAAGAAGACAATATCAAGAGTTATAATGTACTCCCATTTGTTTCCTTTTTTTAACAGAAAAGAAAACGGCAGAGAAAAATGATGAGTTTAACGAATTTTCAAAGACATGCAAACCCAAATTACAAAACCCTATCAGCTCACAGCAGCCAGTAGGGGCATTGGCATAAATTCTGCAAACAATAAATGCTGAAGCGATTGTGGAGAAATGTGTACCCTCGATTCTAAAGGGGACGTAATAAGTGCCACTAATGAAAACACAAAGAAGGTGCTTTGAAAAGGGAAAAACGGTGCTACCAGTCAGTCAATCACACCCACTGCTGGGCCTATCACCTGAGAAAATGAGAATCAAAAAGTCACAGGCTGGCAATCCTGCACTCCAACAATATTTACCATAGCCAACACTTGGAAGCAATGAAAATGTCCATCAACCGAGGAATGCACAATGTAGAAGTGGTCCATGTACACAGTGGAAAATTCTCCAATAAAAAATAAAAATTACATGTAAAAATCCAACAAAAATAAGGAGACATCAGCTTGTGTGGGTTTCTCCAGGCACACTCCACTCTAATTTTTAACCGAGAAACACCACAAGCCGCAAGGGCTTTTCCCCAGTTACCAGGGTGGGGAAAATAGAAAGGCTGCTGCCCTCTGGCAGTTACCTGCAAAAGCAGCTTTAAAGCCTGTGCTAATGGTCATTTCATAGGAACAAATACTGCAGAACTGTAAATGAAAACTGCCCTCAAAATGTCTTGAGGGAGGTAATGGCCAAAACATTTCAAAATGTGACACATACTTTAAGAGAACACTTTGAAGAACTAAGGGGTAATCACAGCTTGAAAAATAAATAGGACATGCCTTAAAGCTCAATTTCAACGGATTTTGAGGCACATGCGAATTCAACCACAAAGAGGTATCAGCTCACAATTGCCAGAGTAACCATCAGCAATTAAACTACAAACAATAAATGCTGAAGGTGTTGTGGAGAAATGTATACCCTCAACTTCAAGTGGGACGTAAGTTGGAAAGGGCCACAGATGAGAACAAAAAGGAGGTGCCTTAAAAAGGTAAACATTGAGCTACCATATGACCTAGCAGGCCCACTCCTCGACCTATAATCTAAGAAGACAGAATTGGAAAGACACAGGCAGGCAAATCTGCATTGCACAGTATCACAATAGCCAAGATATGGAAGTAACCAAAAAGTCCACCAACAGATGGGTGGACACAGAAGAACTCCTCCATGTACAGATGGAATATTCGCTACTGAAAAAAATGAAACAATGCCATTTGCAGCACCATAGATGAGTCTAGACGTAATCACGCCCCCTGTAGTAAGTGAGAAAGCAAAAGACACATATCCTATCATATCACTTTTAGGAGTTACTTAAAAATTGATACCAATGAAGATATTTCCACAGAGAAAGGCAATCACAGATTCATTAAAAAAACTTAGGCTCACCAAAAAGAAAGGGATGAGGATTGGATACATTACCATATTGGGGTTAACAGAGATATACAAACCATGTGAAATATATAATCACCAAAGGCGTACGGAAGACCAGGAGAAGACTACTCAACATTCTGTCATAACCTAAATGGGAAAAGGATGCGAGGAAGAGTAGATACACATATATGTGTGAAAGAACCACATCTTGCACACCAAGAAGAAACAAACCATTGTAATCAAATTTGCTGGGATAAAAAATAAAAAGTAAATTACAAATATGAACAAGAAGTAATGAGACATAAACTTAAAGGGCTTTTTCCTGGCACATTCCATTTTAATTTACAACCTAGAACACCACTTCCATTAAGGCTCTGTTTCCCTAGTAACCAAATTTGGTAAAGGAGAAATGCTGCCACCTTGTGGCCGTTTCCTGCAAGAGCAGCTTTAAAGTCACAGCTAATGGTCACTTAACATTCACAAAGACTCAGGGCTGTGAAGGACACCTGCCCTAAAATATTGTGCTGAAGTAGGGAATGGACAAAAAAATTCAAAACAGGCAAATGTTTCAAGAAGAGATTATGAAGAGTTAAGTTTTACTCACACTCTTTTTTTAAAAAAAAGGAACATGGATAAAAGCTCAACCTCAGGGAGTGTTAGACGCATGCAATCTAATCTACAAGAAGTTTCAACTTACACCAGTCGACTGACCATCAGCAAAAAGTCTACAAAAAATAAATGCTGAAGGGGTTTTACAGAACGGTGTACCCTCAACCTGCTGGTGAGACGTAAAAGGATAACAGCCGATAATGAGAACAGAAAGGAGCTGTGTTTAAAAGTAAAAATGTAGGTACCATTCAATCCAGCAGGCGCACCATTGGACCTCTCACCTGAGAAGACAAGAATCGAGAAGACACAGGCCGCAAAAGCTGCAGTGCAGCCTTATTCACAATAGCCAAGACAGTGAAGCAATCAAAATATCCAACAAGAGGTGAATGGATAAAGAAGAAGTGGTCCATGTACACAATGGAATATTAGCCATGGAAAACAATGAACCATTGCTCCCTGAGGCACCACAAATGAGTCTGGAGATAATCATGAAACATGAGGTAAGTCGGAAAGCAAAAGACCTATATTCTATGATATCACTTATAGGCGTTATCTAATAACTGACACAAATGAACATATTTCCACAGAGAAAGACACTCACAGACTTAGAAAACAAACTCTGCTCATCTAAAAGGAACGGTGGGGGGAATGGATAAATTAAGATTAGTGTTACTATATGTATACAAACACATATTATATACATATCTCAAAAAGACTGACCATATAGCAAGGGAGGTCTGCGGAACCCTGTGTAACATTTTACATGGGAAGAGGATCTGTACTTGAATAGACATATATAATGTACAAATGAACCAGATTGTGTACACCTAGGACAAAAAATATTCTAAGCTTTACTCCAATTTAAAAAAATTTTTATACCAAGAAGAAATAATGAGACATAAACTTAGGGGCGTTTCTCCATGCACATTCCAACGTAATTTACAACCTAGGAACACGACTTCCAGAAAGGCTCTGCTGCCCTAGTACCCAGATTTGGGAATGGAGAAATGCTGCCTGCTTGAGGCCACTTCCCACAAATCAGCTTTAAACCCATTGCTAAAGGTCACTAAATATTCACCAAACTTGCAGTTCGGTAAATGACACCTGCTCTCTAAAAAAATTTTGGGTGGAAAATTGACCAAAAAATTCAAAAGAGGGCAACCTTCCAAGAAGACCATATCAAGAGTTATATTGTACTCCCAATTGTTTCCTTTTTTTAACAGAAAAGAAAACGGCGGAGAAAAATGATGAGTTTTACGAATTTTCAGAGACATGCAAACCCAAATTACAAAAACCTATCAGCTCACAGCAGCCAGAAGGGCCATTAGCATAAATGCTGCAAACAATAAATGCTGAAACGATTGTGGAGAAATGTGTACCCTCGATTCTAAAGGGGACGTGGTAAGTGCCACTAATGAAAACACAAAGAAGGTGCTTTGAAAAGGGAAACACGGTGCTACCAGTCAGTCAATCACAACCACTGCTTGGCCTATCACCTGAGAAAATGAGAATCAAAAAGTCACAGGCTGGCAATCCTGCACTCCAACAATATTTACCATAGCCAACACTTGGAAGCAATGAAAATGTCCATCAACCGAGGAATGCACAAAGTAGAAGTGGTCCACGTACACAGTGGAAAATTACTCCAATAAAAAATAAAACTTACATTTAAAAATCCAACGAAAGTAAGGAGACATCAGCTTGTGTGGGTTTGTCCAGGCACACTCCACGCTCATTTATAACCGAGAAACACCACAGGCTGCAAGGGCTTTTCCCGAGTTACCAGGGTGGGGAACATAGAAAGGCTGCTGCCCTCTGGCAGTTACCTGCAAAAACAGCTTTAAGCCTGTGCTAATGGTCATTTCATAGGAACAAGTACTGCAGAACTGTAAATGAAACCTGCCCTCAAAATGTCTTGAGGGAGGTAATGGCCAATACATTTCAAAATGTGACACATACTTTAAGAGAACACTTTGAAGAACTAAGGGGTAATCACAGCTTGAAAAATAAAAAAGGACATGCCTTCAAGCTCATTTTCAATGGATTATGAGGCACGTGCGAATTCAACCACAAAGAGGTATCAGATCACACTTGTCAGAATAACCACCAGCAAGAAAACTACAAACAATAAATGCTGAAGGTGTTGTAGAGAAATGCATACCCTCAACTTCAAGGGGGACGTAACTTGGAAAGGGCCACGAACTAGAACAGAATGGAGGTGCCTTAAAAAGGTAAACATTGAGCTACCATATGATCCAGCAGGCCCACTCCTCGACCTATAATCTAAGAGGAGAGAATTGGAAAGACAGAGGCAGGAAATCTGCATTGCACAGTATTACAATAGCCAAGTTATAGAAGTAACCAAAAAGGCCACCAACAGATGGATGGACAAAGAAGAACTCCTCCATGTACAGATGGAATATTCGCTAGTGAAAAAAATGAAACAATGCCATTTGCAGCACCATAGATGAGTCTAGACGTAATCATGCCACCTGTAGTAAGTGAGAAAGCAAAAGACACATATCCTATCATACCACTTTTAGGAGTTACTTAAAAATTGATACCAATGAAGATATTTCAACAGAGAGAGGCAATCGCAGATTCATTTGAAAACTTATGGTTCACCAAATAGAAAGGGATGAGGATTGGATACATTACCATATTGGGGTTAACAGAGATATACAAACCATGTGAAATGTATAACCACCAAAGACGTACGGAAGACCAGGAGAAGACTACTCAACATTCTGTCATAACCTAAATGGGAAAAGGATGCGAGGAAGAGTAGATACACATATATGTGTGAAAGAACCACATCTTGCACACCAAGAAGAAACAAACCATTGTAATCAAATTTGCTGGGATAAAAAATAAAAAGTAAATTACAAATATGAACAAGAAGTAATGAGACATAAACTTAAAGGGCTTTTTCCTGGCACATTCCATTTTAATTTACAACCTAGAACACCACTTCCATTAAGGCTCTGTTTCGCTAGTAACCAAATTTGGTAAAGGAGAAATGCTGCCACCTTGTGGCCGTTTCCTGCAAGAGCAGCTTTAAAGTCACAGCTAATGGTCACTTAACATTCACAAGGACTCAGGGCTGTAAAGGACACCTGCCCTAAAAAATTGAGCTGAAGTAGGGAATGGACAAAAAATTTCAAAACAGGCAAATGTTTCAAGAAGAGAATATGAAGAGTTACGTTTTACTGACGCTCTTTTAAAAAAAAGGAAAATGGATAAAAGCTCAACCTCAGGGAGTGTTAGACCCATGCAATCTAATCTACAAAAAGTTTTCAACTTACACCAATCGACTGACCATCAGCAAAAAGTCTACGAACAATAAATGCTGAAGGGGTTTTAGAGAACTGTGTACCCTCTACCTGCTGTTGAGACGTAAAAGGGTAACAGCCAATAATGAGAATAGAAAGGAGCTGTGTTTAAAAGTAAAAATGGAGGTACCATTCAATCCAGCAGGCACACCATTGGACCTCTCACCTGAGAAGACAAGAATCGAGAAGACACAGGCCGCAAAAGCTGCAGTGCAGCCTTATTCACAATAGCCAAGACAGTGAAGCAATCAAAATATCCAACAAGAGGTGAATGGATAAAGAAGAAGTGGTCCATGTACACAATGGAATATTAGCCATGGAAAACAATGAACCATTGCTCTCTGAGGCACCACAAATGAGTCTGGAGATAATCACGAAACATGAGGTAAGTCCAAAAGCAAAAGACCTATATTCTATGATATCACTTATAGGAGTTATCTAATAACTGACACAAATGAACATATTTCCACAGAGAAAGACACTCACAGACTTAGAAAACAAACTATGCTCATCTAAAAGGAAAGGTGGAGTGAATAGATAAATTAAGATTAGTGTTACTATATGTATACAAACACATATTATATACATATCTCAAAAAGACCGACCATATAGCAAGGGAGGTCTGCGGAACATTCTGTAACATTTTACATGGGAAGAGGATCTGTACTTGAATAGACATATATAATCTACAAATGAACCAGATTGTGTACACCTAGGACAAACAATATTCTAAGCTTTACCACAATTAAAAAAATTTTTAAAACCAAGAAGAAATAATGAGACATAAACTTATGGGGGTTTCTCCATGCACATTCCAATGTAATTTACAACCTAGGAACACGACTTCCAGAAAGGCTCTGCTGCCCTAGAAACCAGATTTGGGAATGGAGAAATGCTGCCTGCTTGAGGCCACTTCCCACAACAGCAGCTTTAAACCCATTTCTAAAGGTCAATAAATATTCACCAAACTTGCAGTTCGGGAAATGACACCTGCTCTCTAAAAAAACTCTGGGGTGGAAAATCGACCAAAAAATTCAAAAGAGGGCAACCTTCTAAGAAGACAATTTCAAGAGTTATAATGTATTCCCATTTCTTTCCTTTTTGTAACAGAAAAGAAAACGGGGAAGAAAAATAATGAGTTTTACGAATTTTCAAATACATACAAACCCAAATTACAAAAACCTATCAGCTCACAGCAGCCAGTAGGGGCATTAGCATAAATGCTGCAAACAATAAATGCTGCAGCGATTGTGGAGAAATGCGTACCCTCGATTCTAAGGGGGACGTGGTAAGAGCCACTAATGAAAACACAAAGGAGGTGCTTTGAAAAGGGAAACACGGTGCTACCAGTCAATGAATCACACACACTGCTGGGCCTATCACCTGAGAAAATGAGAATCAAAAAGTCACAGGCTGGCAATCCTGCACTCCAACAATATTTACCATAGCCAACACTTGGAAGAAATGAAAATGTCCATCAACCGAGGAATGCACAAAGTAGAAGTGGTCCACGTACACAGTGGAAAATTTCTCCAATAAAAAATAAAAATTACATTTAAAAATCCAACAAAAGTAAGGAGACATCAGCTTGTGTGGGTTTCTCCAGGCACACTCCACTCTAATGTTTTAACCGAGAAACACCACAGGCCGCAAGGGCTTTTCCCTAGTTACCAGGGTGGGGAACATAGAAAGGCTGCTGCCCTCTGGCAGTTACCTGCAAAAGCAGCTTTAAAGCCCGTGCTAATGGTCATTTCATAGGAACAAGTACTGCATAACTGTAAATGAAACTTGCCCTCAAAATGTCTTGAGGGAGGTAATGGCCAAAATATTTCAAATGGTGACACATACTTTAAGAAAACATTTTGAAGAAATAAGCTCTAATCATAGCTGGAAAAATAAAAAGGACATGTCTAAAAGCTCAATTTCAACGCATTATGAGACACATGGAAATTCAACCACAAAGAGGTATCAGCTCACACCACTCAGAATAACCATCAGCAAAAACTACAAAGAATAAATGCTGAAGGTGCTGGGAAGAAATGCATACCCTCAACTTTATGTGGGACGTAACCTGGAAAGAGCCACTAAAGAGAACAGAATAGAGGTGCCTTTAAAAGGTAAACATTGAGCTACCATAGGATCCAGCAGACCTATTCCTGGACCTATAAAGTAAGAAGAAAGAATTGGAAGGACACAGGTATGCAAATCTGCATTGCATAGTATTACAATAGCCAAGATACGGAAGTAACCAAAAAGTCCACCGACAGATGGGCGGACAAAGAAGAACTGCTACCTGTACAGATGGAATATGAGCTAGTGAAAAAATGAAACAATGCCATTTGCAGCACCATAGATGAGTCTAGACGTAATCACGCCACCTGTAGTAAGTGAGAAAGCAAAAGACACATATCCTATGATATCACTTTTAGGAGTTACTTAAAAATTGATACCAATGAAGATATTTCCACAGAGAGAGGCAATCGCAGATTCATTAAAAAAACTTAGGTTCACCAAATCGAAAGGGATGAGGATTGGATACATTACCATATTGGGGTTAACAGAGATATACAAACCATGTGAAATATATAATCACCAAAGGCGTACGGAAGACCAGGGGAAGACTACTCAACATTCTGTCATAACCTAAATGGGAAAAGGATGCGAGGAAGAATAGATACACATATATGTGTGAAAGAACCACATCTTGCACACCAAGAAGAAACAAACCATTGTAATCAAATTTGCTGGGATAAAAAATAAAAAGTAAATTACAAATATGAACAAGAAGTAATGAGACATAAACTTAAAGGGCTTTTTCCTGGCATATTCCATTCTAATATACAACCTAGAACACCACTTCCATTAAGGCTCTGTTTCCCTAGTAACCAAATTTGGTAAAGGAGAAATGCTGCCACCTTGTGGCCGTTTCCTGCAAGAGCAGCTTTAAAGTCACAGCTAATGGTCACTTAACATTCACAAGGACTCAGGGCTGTAAAGGACACCTGCCCTAAAAAATTGAGCTGAAGTAGGGAATGGACAAAAAATTTAAAAACAGGCAAATGTTTCAAGAAGAGAATATGAAGAGTTACGTTTTACAGACACTCTTTTAAAAAAAAAGGAAAATGGATAAAAGCTCAACCTCAGGGAGTGTTAGACCCATGCAATCTAATCTACAAAAAGTTTTCAACTTACACCAATAGACTGACCATCAGCAAAAAGTCTACGAACAATAAATGCTGAAGGGGTTTTAGAGAACTGTGAACCCTCTACCTGCTGTTGAGACGTAAAAGGGTAACAGCCAATAATGAGAATAGAAAGGAGCTGTGTTTAAAAGTAAAAATGGAGGTACCATTCAATTAAGCAGGCACACCATTGGACCTCTCACCTGAGAAGACAAGAATCGAGAAGACACAGGCCGCAAAAGCTGCAGTGCAGCCTTATTCACAATAGCCAAGACCGTGAAGCAATCAAAATATCCAACAAGAAGTGAATGGATAAAGAAGAAGTGGTCCATGTACACAATGGAATATTAGCCATGGAAAACAATGAACCATTGCTCTCTGAGGCACCACAAATGAGTCTGGAGACAATCACGAAACATGAGGTAAGTCCAAAAGCAAAAGACCTATATTATATGATATCACTTATAGGCGTTATCTAATAACTGACACAAATGAACATATTTCCACAGAGAAAGACACTCACAGACTTAGAAAACAAACTATGCTCATCTAAGAGGAAAGGTGGAGTGAATGGATAAATTAAGATTAGTGTTACTATATGTATACAAACACATATTATATACATATCTCAAAAAGACCGACCATATAGCAAGGGAGGTCTGCGGAACATTCTGTAACATTTTACATGGGAAGAGGATCTGTACTTGAATAGACATATATAATCTACAAATGAACCAGATTGTGTACACCTAGGACAAACAATATTCTAAGCTTTACCACAATTAAAAAAATTTGTAAAACCAAGAAGAAATAATGAGACATAAACTTATGGGGGTTTCTCCATGCACATTCCAATGTAATTTACAACCTAGGAACACGACTTCCAGAAAGGCTCTGCTGCCCTAGAAACCAGATTTGGGAATGGAGAAATGCTGCCTGCTTGAGGCCACTTCCCACAACAGCAGCTTTAAACCCATTTCTAAAGGTCAATAAATATTCACCAAACTTGCAGTTCGGGAAATGACACCTGCTCTCTAAAAAAACTCTGGGGTGGAAAATCGACCAAAAAATTCAAAAGAGGGCATCCTTCTAAGAAGACAATTTCAAGAGTTATAATGTACTCCCATTTGTTTCCTTTTTGTAACAGAGAAGAAAACGGCGGAGAAAAATAATGAGTTTTACGAATTTTCAAATACATGCAAACCCAAATTACAAAATCCTATCAGCTCACAGCAGCCAGTAGGGCCATTAGCATAAATGCTGCAAACAATAAATGCTGAAGCGATTGTGGAGAAATGCGTACCCTCGATTCTAAGGGGGACGTGGTAAGAGCCACTAATGAAAACACAAAGGAGGTGCTTTGAAAAGGGAAACACGGTGCTACCAGTCAATGAATCACACCCACTGCTGGGCCTATCACCTGAGAAAATGAGAATCAAAAAGTCACAGGCTGGCAATCCTGCACTCCAACAATATTTACCATAGCCAACACTTGGAAGAAATGAAAATGTCCATCAACCGAGGAATGCACAAAGTAGAAGTGGTCCACGTACACAGTGGAAAATTTCTCCAATAAAAAATAAAAATTACATTTAAAAATCCAACAGAAGTAAGGAGACATCAGCTTGTGTGGGTTTCTCCAGGCACACTACACTCTAATTTTTAACCGAGAAACACCACAGGCCGCAAGGGCTTTTCCCTAGTTACCAGGGTGGGGAACATAGAAAGGCTGCTGCCCTCTGGCAGTTACCTGCAAAAGCAGCTTTAAAGCCCGTGCTAATGGTCATTTCATAGGAACAAGTACTGCAGAACTGTAAATGAAATTTGCCCTCAAAATGTCTTGAGGGAGGTAATGGCCAAAATATTTCAAATGGTGACACATACTTTAAGAAAACACTTTGAAGAAATAAGCTCTAATCATAGCTGGAAAAATAAAAAGGACATGTCTAAAAGCTCAATTTCAACGCATTATGAGACACATGCAAATTCAACCAGAAAGAGGTAT
Source organism: Eschrichtius robustus (assembly GCF_028021215.1). Lineage (NCBI taxonomy): Eukaryota > Metazoa > Chordata > Mammalia > Artiodactyla > Eschrichtiidae > Eschrichtius > Eschrichtius robustus. The sequence continues at coordinate 51,143,498 of NC_090830.1, forward strand.
CAGCTCACACCACTCAGAATAACCATCAGCAAAAACTGCAAAGAATAAATGCTGAAGGTGCTGGGAAGAAATGCATACCCTCAACTTTATGTGGGACGTTACCTGGAAAGAGCCACTAAAGAGAACAGAATAGAGGTGCCTTTAAAAGGTAAACATTGAGCTACCATAGGATCCAGCAGACCTATTCCTGGACCTATAAACTAAGAAGACAGAATTGGAAGGACACAGGTATGCAAATCTGCATTGCATAGTATTACAATAGCCAAGATACGGAAGTAACCAAAAAGTCCACCGACAGATGGGTGGACAAAGAAGAACTGCTACCTGTACAGATGGAATATGAGCTAGTGAAAAAATGAAACAATGCCATTTGCAGCACCATAGATGAGTCTAGACGTAATCACGCCACCGGTAGTAAGTGAGAAAGCAAAAGACACATATCCTATCATATCACTTTTAGGAGTTACTTAAAAATTGATACCAATGAAGATATTTCCACAGAGAAAGGCAATCGCAGATTCATTAAAAAACTTATGGTTCACCAAATAGAAAGGGATGAGGATTGGATACATTACCATATTGGGGTTAACAGAGATATACAAACCATGTGAAATATATAACCACCAAAGACGTACGGAAGACCAGGAGAAGACTACTCAACATTGTGCCATAACCTACATGGGAAAAGGATGCGAGGAAAAATAGATACCTGTATATGTGTGAAAGAACCACATCTTGCACACCTAGAGCAAACAAACCATTGTAATCAAATTTGCTGGGATAAAAAATAAAAAGTAAATTACAAATATGAACAAGAAGTAATGAGACATAAACTTAAAGGGCTTTTTCCTGGCATATTCCATTCTAATATACAACCTAGAACACCACTTCCATTAAGGCTCTGTTTCCCTAGTAACCAAATTTGGTAAAGGAGAAATGCTGCCACCTTGTGGCCGTTTCCTGCAAGAGCAGCTTTAAACTCACAGCTAATGGTCACTTAACATTCACAAGGACTCAGGGCTGTGAAGGACACCTGCCCTAAAAAATTGTGCTGAAGTAGGGAATGGACAAAAAAATTCAAAACAGGCAAATGTTTCAAGAAGAGATTATGAAGACTTAAGTTTTACTCACACACTTTTTAAAAAAAAGGAAAATGGATAAAAGCTCAACCTCAGGGAGTGTTAGACGCATGCAATCTAATCTACAAAAAGTTTCAACTTACATCAGTCGAATGACCATCAGCAAAAAGTCTATAAACAATAAATGCTGAAGGGGTTTTAGAGAACTGTGTACCCTCTACCTGCTGGTGAGACGTAAAACGGTAACAGCCACTAATCAGAACCGAAAGGAGCTGTGTTTAAAAGTAAAAATGGAGGTATCATTCAACCCAGCAGGCGCACCATTGGACCTCTCACCTGAGAAGACAAGAATGGAGAAGACACAGGCCGCAAAAGCTGCAGTGCAGCCTTATTCACAATAGCCAAGACAGTGAAGCAACCAAAATGTCCACCAACAGGTGAATGGATAAAGAAGAAGTGGTCCATGTACACAGTGGAATATTAGCCATGGAAGACAATGAACCATTGCTCTTTCACGCACCACAAATGAGTCTGGAGATAATCACGAAACATGAGGTAACTCGGAAAGCAAAAGACCTGTATTCTATGATATCACTTATAGGCGTTATCTAATAACTGACACAAATGAACATATTTCCACAGAGAAAGACACTCACAGATTTAGAAAACTATGCTCATCTAAAAGGAAAGGAGGAGTGAATGGATAAATTAAGATTAGTGTTACTATATGTATACAAACACATATTATATACATATCTCAAAAATACCGACCATACAGCAAGGAAGTCTGCGGAACCCTCTGTAATATTTTACATGGGAAGAGGATCTGTACTTGAATAGACATATATAATCTACAAATGAACCAGATTGTTTACACCTAGGAAAAACAATATTCTAAGCTTTACCCCAATTAAAAAAATTTTTAAAACCAAGAAGATATAATGAGACATAAACTTATCGGGGTTTCTCCATGCACATTCCAATGTAATTTACAACCTAGGAACACGACTTCCAGAAAGGCTCTGCTGCCCTAGTAACCAGATTTGGGAATGGAGAAATGCTGCCTCCTTTAGGCCACTTCCCACAACAGCAGCTTTAAACGCATTGCTAAAGGTCACTAAATATTCACCAAACTTGCAGTTCGGGAAATGATACCTGCTCTCTAAAAAAAGTTTGAGGTGGAAAATCGACCAAAAAATTCAAAAGAGGGCAACCTTCCAAGAAGACAATATCAAGAGTTATAATGTACTCCCATTTGTTTCCTTTTTTTAACAGAAAAGAAAACGGCGGAGAAAAATGATGAGTTTTACGAATTTTCAAAGACATGCAAACACAAATTACAAAACCCTATCAGCTCACAGCAGCCAGTAGGGGCATTGGCATAAATTCTGCAAACAATAAATGCTGAAGCGATTGTGGAGAAATGTGTACCCTCGATTCTAAAGGGGACGTGGTAAGTGACACTAATGAAAACACAAAGAAGGTGCATTGAAAAGGGAAATACGGTGCTACCAGTCAGTCAATCACACCCACTGCTGGGCCTATCACATGAGAAAATGAGAATCAAAAAGTCACAGGCTGGCAATCCTTCACTCCAGCAATATTTACCATAGCCAACACTTGGAAGCAATGAAAATGTCCATCAACCGAGGAATGCACCAAGAAGAAGTGGTCCATGTACACAATGGAATATTACTCCAATACTAAATATAAATTAAATTTTAAAAAAAAACAAACAAAAGTAAGGAGACATCAGCAATTGTGGGTTTATCCGGGCACATTGCACTCTAATTTATAACCGAGGAACACCACAGGCCGGAAGGTCTGTTTCCCTAGTTACCAGAGTGGGGAACGTAGAAAGGCTGCCGCCCTCTGGCCGTTACCTGCAAAAGCAGCTTTAAAGCCTGTGCTAATGGTCACTTCATATGAACAAGTAATGCAGGGCTGTAAATGAAAACTGCCCTCAAAATGTCTCGAGGGAGGTAATGGCCAAAAATTTTCAAAATGTGACACATACTTTAAGAAAACACCTTGAAGAACTAAGCTGTAATCACTGTTTGATAAATAAAAAGGGCATGCTTTAAAGCTCAATTTCAACAGATTATGGGACACATGCAAATTCAACCACAAAGGGGTATCAGCTCACACCTGTCAGAAAAACCCTCAGCAAGAAAACTACAAACAATAAATACTGAAGGTGTTTTGGAGAAATGCATACCCTCAACTTTAAGTTGGACGTAACCTGGAAAGAGCCACTAATGAGAACTGAATGGTGGTGCCTTTAAAACGTTCACACTGAGTTACCATATGATACAGCAAGCCCACTCCTTGGACTATAACATAAGAAGATAGAACTGGAAAGACATAGGCAAGCAAATGTGTATTGCAGCAGTATTACAATAGCCAAGACATGGAGACAACCAAAAAGTCCATCAAGAGGTGCGTGGCCAAAGAAGAACTGGTACACGTACAGATGGAATATTAGCCAGGGAAAAAAAGAAAACAATGCCATTTGCAGCACCATGTATGATTCTTGAGGTAATCAGGCAAATTGTACTAAGTCAGAAAGCAAAAGACACATATCCTATAATATCACTTATAGGTCTTAGCTAAAAATTGATACCAATGAAGATATTTCCACAGAGAAATGCAATCACAGATTCACTAAACTAACTTATGGTTCACCAAATGGAAAGGTGTGAGGATTGGATACATTAGGATATTGGGGTTAACATAGATATAGAAACAAATGTGAAATGTGTAATCACCAAAGACCTACGTAATACCAAAAGACGATTACTCAACATTGTATCATAACCTACATGGGAAAATGATCCAAAGAAGAATAGATATATGTATATGTTTAAAAGAACCACATCTTGCACACCTAGAAGTAACAAAACATTTTAATCAAATTTGCTCTGATAAAAAATAAAAATTAAATTAAAAAAAGAACAAGAAGTAATGAGAAATAAACTTAAGGGGCTTTTTGCTGGCACATTGCATTCTAATTTACAACCAGAACATGACTTCCATTAAGGCTCTGTCATCACTAATAAAGCAACTTTATAATCAATGTTGAAGGTAGCTTAAAAGAAGTCTCACTAATTATTGATAGTAACAAGAAAACAAAGAAAAGTAAAAATCTCACTGCAAAAAGTATACATAGAGTAAGTCAAGGTAGATCAAACACTTATTAAACTTCTGTAAAGAATAAAAGACAACAGTAGTATGTTTTTTTAAAAAGAGAGGGCCCAAATAAATCTGAAATGAAAGAGTTGATGTTACAACAGACCCCACAGAAATACAAAGTATCCTAAGATACACACAGGGTAACTCAGGGCTCAGATTGGACAGAGCCCACTCTCCAGTCCCCTGTACATGACTTACAGGAGCCTCAGGAACTGAGGAGGGGGTCCCTGAGGAGAGGCTTAAGATAGAATATGGTAGGCATTAACATGGCTCCATTCATCTTAAACATGCCTGAACTACATTCACACGAGATGATTTTGTCCTGTATGTACATCGGCACCTCTAGTCGGAACTGCAGATCTTTGGCTTCACCACCTCTACTGACAGCATTAGCTTCACCTGCTGTGGACCGTCTCCTATAGGATTTCTAGAACCACAAAGCATCGAAGCTTCACAGGACCCAGAGTCTGTGCAACTCCACGCAGAGTCTCAGAGTCTCAACTCCACTCAGATACTCCACTCTTGGAGGGCACACACAAAGTAGTGAGCACATCAGAACCCAGGGGAAGGAGCAGTGACCCCGTAGGAGAATGACCAGAACTACCTGATAGTTTTAGAGGGTCTCCTGCATAGGCAGGTGGTAGCTGTGGCTGTGGCTCACCGTGAGGACAACGACACTGGCAGCAGAAGTTCTGGGAAATACTCCTTGGTGTGAGCCCTCCCAGAGTCCGCCATTAACCCCACCAAGAGCAAGGTAGGCTCCAGTGCTGGGTCACCTCAGGCGAAACTACCAACAGGGAGGGAACCCAGACCCATGCATCAGCAGATAAGTGGATTAAACTTTTTATTAAAGTTTTATTTAATCTGCAGACAAGCAGATTAAAGCTTTGCCCACCAAAGCAACACCCAGCTCTACCCACCACCAGTCCCTCCCATCAGGAAGCTTGCACAAGCCTCTAAGATAGACTCATCCACTGGAGAGCAGACAGCAGAAGCAAGAAGAACTACAATTCTGCAGCCTGTGGAAGGAAAACCACATTCACAGAAAGATAGACAAAATGAAAAGGCAGAGGACTTTATACCAGATTAAGGAACACAATAAAACACTAGGAACAAAAACGAAATGAGGTGGAGATAGGGAACCTTCCAGAAAAAGAATTCAGAATAATGATAGTGAACATGATCCAAGACCTTGGCAAAAGAATGGAGGCAAAGATCGAGAAGATGCAAGAAATGCTTAACAAAGACCTAGAAGAATTAAGGAACAAACACCTAGAAGAATTAAAGAACAAACAAACAGAGGTGAACAATATAATAACTGAAATGAAAAATATACTAGAAGGAATCAGTAGCAGAATAACTGTGGCAGAAGAACGGATAAGTGACCTGGAAGACAGAAAGGTGGAAATCACTGCATGGAACAGAATAAAGAAAAAGAATGAAAATAAATGAAAACACCCTAAGAGTCCTCTGGGACAACATTAAACGCAACAACATTCACATCATAGGGGTCCCAGAAGGAGAAGAGAGAGAGGAAGGACCCGAGAATACATTTGAAGAGATTATAGTCGAAAACTTCCCTAACATGGGAAAAGAAACAGCCACCCAAGTCCAGGAAGTGCAGAGAGTCCCAGTCAGGATAAATCAAAGGAGAAAAATGCCAAGACACATAGTAACCAAATTGACAAAAATTGAAGACAAAGAAAAATTATTGAAAGCAACAAGGGGAAAATGACAAATGACATACAAGGGAACTCCCATAAGGATAACAGCTGATTTCTCAGCAGAAAATCTACAAGCCAGAAGGGAGTGGCATAAATTTAAAGTGATGAAAGGGAAGAACCTACAACCAAGAGTACTCCACCCAGCAAGGATCTCATTCAGATTTGACAGAGAAATCATAAGCCCTACAGACAAGCCAAAGCTAAGAGAATTCAGCACCATGAAACCAGTTCTACAACAAATGCTAAAGGAACTTCTCTAAGTGGGAAACACAAGAGAAGAAAAGGACCCACCAAGACAAACCCATAACAATTAAGAAAATAGTAATAGGAACATACATATCAATAATTACCTTAAACGTGAATGGACTAAATGTTCCAACCAAAAGACACAGGCTCTCTGAATGGATACAAAAACAAGACCCATATATATGCTGTCTACGAGAGACCCATTTCAGACCTAGGGACACATACAGACTGAAAGTGAGGCGATGGAAAAATATATTCTATGCAAATGAAAATCAAAAGAAAGCTGGAGTAGCAATACTCATATCAGATAAAATAGACTTTAAAATAAAGAATGTTACAAGAGACAAGGAAAGACACTACATAATGGTCAAGGGATCAATCCAAGAAGAAGATATAACAATTACAAATATATATGTGCCCAACATAGGAGCACCTCAATACATAAGGCAACTGCTAACAGCTATAAAAGAGGAAATCAACAGTAACACAATAATAGCAGGGGACTTTAACAGCTCACTTACACCAGTGGAGATCATCCAGACAGAAAATTAATAAGGAAACACAAGCTTTAAATGACACAATAGACCAGATATAGTTAATTGATATTTATAGGACATTCCATCCAAAAACAGCAGATTACACGTTCTTCTCAACTGCACACGGAACATTCTCCAGGATAGATCACATCTTGGGTCACAAATAAAGCCTCAGTAAATTTAAGAAAACTGAAATCATATCAAGCAGCTGTTCCGACCACAATGCTATGAGATTAGAAATCAATAACAGGGACAAAACCGTAAAAAAACACAAACACATGGAGGCTAAACAATACGTTACTAAATAACCAAGAGATCACTGAAGAAATAAAAGAGGAAATCAAAAACTACCTAGAGACAAATGACAACAAAAACACGATGATCCAAAACCTATGGGATGCAGCAAAAGCAGTTCTAAGAGGGAAGTTTATAGCAATACAAGCCTACCTCAAGAAACAAGAAAAATCTCAAATAAACAATCTAACCTTACACCTAGAGGAACTAGAGAAAGAAGAACAAAACCCAAAGTTAGTAGAAGGAAAGAAATCATAAAGATCAAAGCAGAAATAAATGAAATAGAAGCAAAGAAAACAAAAGCAAAGATCAATAAAACTAAAAGCCGGTTCTTTGAGAAGATAAACAAAAATGATAAACCTTTAGCCAGACTCAAGAAAAAGAGGGAGAGGAATCAAATCAACAAAATTAGAAGTGAAAAAGGAGAAGTTACAACAGACACCACAGGAATACAAAGCATCCTAAGAGGCTACTACAAGCAACTCTATGCCAATAAAATGGACAACCTGGAAGAAATGGACAAATTCTTAGAAAGGGATAAACTTCCAAGACTGAACCAGGAAGAAATAGAAAATATGAACAAACCTATCACAAGCAATGAAATTGAAACTGTGATTAAAAATCTTCCAACAAACAAAAGTCCAGAACCAGATGGCATCACAGGTGAATTCTGTCAAACATTTAGAGAAGAGCTAACACCCAAACTTCTCAAATTCTTCAAAACAATTGCAGGGGAAGGAACACTCCCAAACTCATTCTATGAGACCACCGTCACCCTGATACCAAAACCAGACAAAGATACTACAAGGAAAGAAAATTATAGACCAATATCACTGATGAATATAGATGTAAAAATCCTCAACAAAATACTAGCAAACAGAATCGAACAACACATTAAAAGGATCATACACCATGATCAAGTGGGGTTTATCCCAGGGATGCAAGGATTCTTCAATATACACAAATCAATGTGATACACCATATTAACAAATTGTAGAATAAAACCATATGATCATCTCAATAGATGCAGGAAAAGATTTTGAGAAAATTCAACACCCATTTATGATAAAAACTTTGCAGAGTGTGGGCATAGAGGGAAACTACCTCAACATAATAAAGGCCATATATGACAAACCCACGGCAAACATCATTCTCAACGGTGAAAAACTGAAAACGTTTCCTCTAAGATCAGGAACAAGATGAGGATGTCCACTCTCACCACTACTATTCAACATAGTTTTGGAAGTCCTAGCCATGGCAATCAGAGAAGAAAAAGAAATAAAAGAAATACAAAAAGGAAAAGAAGAAGTAAAATTGCCACTGTTTGCAAATGACATCATATCATAGATAGAGAATCCTAAAGATGTCACCAGAAAACCACTGGAGCTAATCAATGAATTTGGTAAAGTTGCAGGATACAAAATTAATGCACAGAAATTGCTTGCATTCCTATACACTAACAATGAAAGAACAGAAAGATAAATTAGGGAAACAATCCCATTACCACTGCAACAAAAATAAAATACCTAGGAATAAACCTACCTAAGGAAGTAAAAGACCTGTACTCAGAAAACTATAAGACACTGATAAAACAAATCAAAGATGATATAAACAGATGGAGACATATACCATGTTCTTGGATTAGAAGAATCAATATTGTGAAAATGACTATACTACCCAAAGCAATCTACAGATTCAATGCAATCCCTATCAAAATACCTTTGGCATTTTCTACAGAACTAGAAAAAACAAATCTTAAAATTTGTAGGGAGACAAAAAAGACCCCGGATAGCCAAAGCAGTCTTGAGGGGAAAAAAAAGAGCTGGAGGAATCCTACTTCCAGACTTCAGACTATATTACAAAGCTACAGTAATCAAGATAATATGGTACTGGCACAAAAACAGAAATATAGATCAATAGAACAGGATAGAAAGCACAGAGATAAACCCACGTACCTACGGTCCACTAATCTATGAAAAAGGAGGCAAGGGTATACAATGGAGAAAAGACAGTGTCTTCAGTAAGTGGTGCTGGGAAAACTGGACAGCTACATGTAAAAGAATGAAATTAGAACACTCCCTAACACCATACACAAAAATAAATTCAAAATGGATTAGAGACCTAAATGTAACACCAGCCACTATAAAACTCTTAGAGGAAAACATAAGCAGAACAGTCTATGACATAAATCACAGCAAGATCCTTTTTGACCCACCTCCTAGAGAAATGGAAATAAAAAGAAAAAATAAAAAATGGGACTTAATGAAATTTAAAATCTTTTGCACAGCAAAGGAAAACATAAGCAAGATGAAAAGACAACCATCATAATGGGAGAAAATAGTTTCAAATGAAGCAAATGGCAAAGGATTAACCTCCAAAAAGCAGCTCCTGTAGCTCAATATCACAAAAACAAACAACCCAATCCAAAAATGGGCAGAAGACCTGAAGAGACATTTCTCCAAAGAAGATATACAGGATGCCAACAAACACATGAAAGGATGTTGAACATCACTAATTATTAGAGAAATGCAAATCAAAACTACAATGAGGTATCACCTCACACCAGTCAGAATGGCCATCATCAAAAAATCTACCAACAATACATGCTGGAGAAGCATTTATTGGAGAAAAGGGAACCCTCTTGCACTGTTGGTGGGAATGTAAATTGATATAGCCACTAGGGAGAACGGTATGGGGGTTCCTTAAAAACTAAAAATAGAACAACCGTACAACCCAGCAATCCCACTACTGGATATTTACCCTGAGAAAACCATAATTCAAAAAGAGTCATGTACCACAATGTTCATTGTAGCTCTATTTACAATAGCCAGGACATGGAAGCAACCTAAGTGTCCATCAACAGATAACTGGATAAAGAAGATGTGGCACACATATACAATGGAACATTATTCAGTCAGAAAAAGAAACGAAATTGAGTTATTTGTAGTGAGGTGGGTGGATCTAGAGTCTGTCCTACAGAGTGAAGTAAGTCAGAAAGAGAAAAACAAATACAGTATGCTAAAACATATATATGGAATCTAAAAGAAAAATGTTTATGAAGAACCTAGGGGCAGGAAAGGATTAAGGACACAGACGTAGAGAAAGGACTTGAGGACATGGGGAGGGGGAAGGGTAAGCTGGGACAAAGTGAGAGAGTGGTATGGACATATATACACTACCAAATGTAAAATTGATAGCTACTGGGAAGCAGCCACATAGCACAGGGAGATCAGCTCGGTGCTTTGTGATGACCTAAAGGGGTGGGATAAGCGAGTGAGAGGGAGGTGCAAGAGGGAGGGGATATGGTGTTATATGTATACGTATAGCTGATTCACTTTTTTATACAGCAGAAACTAACACACAATTGTAAAGCAATTATACTCCAATAAAGATGTAAAAGGAAAAAAAAAGAAAGCCCAGAGATAAACCTACACACCTATGGTCCACTAATCTATGAAAAAGGAGGCAAGGATATACAATGGAGAAAAGACAGTCTCTTCAATAAGTGGTGCTGGGAAAAATGGACAGCTACATGTAAAAGAATGAAATTAGAACACTCCCTAACACCATACACAAAAAATAAACTCAAAATGGATTAGAGACCGAAATGTAAGACCGGACACTATAAAACTCTTAGAGGAAAACATAGGAAGAATACTCTTTGACAAAAATCACAACAAGATCTTTTTTGATCCACCTACTAGAGTAATGGAATAAAAAACAAAAATAAACAAATGGGAGCAAACGAAACCTAAAAGCTTTTGCAAAGCAAAGGAAACTACAAACAAGACGAAAAGACAACCTCAGAATGGGAGAAAATATTTGCAAACGAATCAATGGACAAAGGATTAATCTCCAATATATATAAACGGCACATGCAGCTCAACAGTAAAAAAACAAACAACCCAATCCAAAAATGGGCAGATGACGTAAATAGACATTTGTCCCGAGAAGACATAAAGATGGCCAAGAAGCACATGAAAAGCTGCTCAACATCACTAATTATTAGAGAAATATAAACCAAAACTACAATGAGGTATCACCTCACACAAGTTAGAATGGGCATCATCAGAAAATCTACAAACAACAAATGCTGGAGAGGGTGTGGAGAAAAGGGAACCCTCTTACACTATTTGTGGGGATGTAAATTGATACAGTCACTATGGAGAACAGTATGGAGGTTCCTTAAAAAACTAAAAATAGAATTACCATATGACCCAGCAATCCCACTACTGGGCATATACCCAGAGAAAACCATAATTCAAAAAGATATTCACACAACGTTCATTGCAGCACTCTTTACAATAGCCAGGTCATGGAAGCAACCTAAATACCCATAGACAGACGAATGGAAAAGATGTGGTACATATATAAAATGGAATATTACTCAGCCATAAAAAGGAACGAAATTGGGTCATTTGTAGAGACATGGATAGATCTAGAGACTGTCATACAGAGTGAAGTAAGTCAGAAAGAGAAAAACAAATACCATATTTAAGCGCATACATGTGGAACCTAGAAAAATGGTACAGATGAACCGGTTTGCAAGGCAGAAATAGAGACACAGATGTAGAGAACAAATGTATGGACACCAAGGGGGGAAAGTGGCAGGGTGGTGGTGGTGGGATGAATTGCGAGCCTGGGATTGACATATATACACTTATATGTATAAAATAGATAACCAATAAGAACCTGCTGTATAAAAAAATGAATAAAATTAAAACAAATAATATTTTAAAAAAATAAAACAGAAAAAAAGTTCTTTCCTTCCCATAGACGTATTTATATGAATGAATGATTTCCATGCTTATATCTATAAATACAAAAAGAGGAATAAAACCTACCTTGAACCAAAAAAGAAAAAAAAAAACAGAACCCACTGGCCATACAGAGGAAAACCCTATCAGGGCACTTGCTCCAGTGGTGCCTGCAGGTCAGCCAGGATGGTCCTGGCCCCAGGCGCTCTTCTGGAAGCTTTCCATTTCCCTGCCTGAGGTACCCCTCCTGTCCCGGCCCCCACTGCTTTTTTCCTTCCTCACCTCTGCCCGGGTAGAAATTCCAGCAGCAGGTGTGGGTGACACATCCTCTTCTTTAGCAGGTGGCAGCCCGGCAACTCCTGCAGAAAGTCCAGCAGAGCCCCACTCACACGGGGCCACTCATAGAGCCGTGGGCGCTACTCCCTCCTACCAGCACAACCCCGAGACTGCTGACGGGGCAGAGAATATGGCGTCAGGCACAGCTGCAGAGGCTTTTGCTGCCTGGAGGGGTGTTTATATTGACCTCAACCCAGGCACACCTGGGAAGGGCTGGCCGGCAGGGTCAGGCTGCCCAGGTCAGCCAATCCTCTCCCCTCAGGGGCTCAGAGTTGCAGAAAATGGGCTTTGCTGCACCGGCCAGGTCCAAGGAACAGATGTAGGGTCCTGAGAGTCAGGATAGACAAGGGGTGGCAGCCCTGGCTTGTTTTCTAATCATTTTATCTGGTCCATGAGTGGGAGACAACTTCAAGAAGACGCTCTCCTAATTAGAGGAACCCAGGAGTCATGGAGAGGAGGGGTGGTGGATGGAGACAGAGGCCTGGTTCCCCGGCTGCAGTGGAAGCCCCTAGAAGACCAGGGGGAGGGAGGCCGCACAGAGAGAAGCCTAGGGTCACAGACCTGTCGGAGCTGATGTTTGTTAGTTCAAGCCCTGCTCTGAGGTGCTCTGTGTCAGCTCTGAGCGACAGGTGTGCTGTGGGTGCTCTGCAATGAGGGTTATGTGCACGATTCCTGTGTGCCCAGCTCTGCTGGGGTACCTGTCCAGGGGAGCTCCATATCCAGGGAGGGGCTTGCCCACGAGAGCCCCGTGAGCTGCTGGGTACCTGCCCAGGTGAGCTCCATATCCTGGGAGGTGCCTGCCCACGAGAGCCCCGTGGGCTGCTGGGTACCTACCCAGGTGAGCTCCATATCCTGGGAGGGGCCTGCCCACGAGAGCCCCGTGGGCTGCTGGGTACCTGCCCAGGTGAGCTCCATATCCTGGGAGGGGCCTGCCCACGAGAGCCCCGTGGGCTGCTGGGTACCTGCCCAGGTGAGCTCCATATCCTGGGAGGGGCCTGACAATGAGAGCCCCGTGGGCTGCTGGGTACCTGCACAGGTGAGCACCATATCTTGTGAGGGGCCTGACCATGAGAGCCCCGTGGGCTGCTGGGTACCTGCCCAGGTGAGCTCCATATCCTGGGAGGGGCCTGACAATGAGAGCCCCGTGGGCTGCTGGGTACCTGCACAGGTGAGCACCATATCTTGTGAGGGGCCTGACCATGAGAGCCCCGTGGGCTGCTGCGTACCTGCCCAGGTGAGTTCCATATCCTGGGAGGGGTCTGACCATAAGAGCCCCGTGGGCTGCTGGGTACCTACCCAGGTGAGCTCCATATCCTGGGAGGGGCCTGCCCACGAGAGCCCCGTGGGCTGCTGGGTACCTGCCCAGGTGAGCTCCATATCCTGGGAGGGGCCTGCCCACGAGAGCCCCGTGGGCTGCTGGGTACCTGCCCAGGTGAGCTCCATATCCTGGGAGGGGCCTGACAATGAGAGCCCCGTGGGCTGCTGGGTACCTGCACAGGTGAGCACCATATCTTGTGAGGGGCCTGACCATGAGAGCCCCGTGGGCTGCTGCGTACCTGCCCAGGTGAGTTCCATATCCTGGGAGGGGTCTGACCATAAGAGCCCCGTGGGCTGCTGGGGACCTGGTAAAGGACGCCAGGATAGTCAGTGAAGCCACAGAGGATATACATCCAGTAGTTCCTAATTCCTATACCCTGCTGGTCATTCTACCATCCCCCAGGACATGATATTCTGTATTAGACTTCAATGATGCCTTCTTCTGTATTCCATTAGTCCCAGAGTCACAAGAAATTTTGGCTATGAGTGGCAGGACTCAACGTACAACAAAAACAATACTGTTGGGCCGTCCTGCCCCAGGGGTTCAAAAATTCCCACACCATCTTTGGGGAAACGTTAGCTAAAGCCCTAAAAGATCTACCTCGGGAAAAGGGAACCCTCCTTCAATATGCAGACAACATTCTGATCACCAGCCCTACTAAGGAGGCCTCTGGACTACCTAGCCAATAAAAGATAGAAGGTGTCCAAGAAAAAGGCTCAAATATCACAGACTAAGGTGACCTGCCTGGGCTTCATTCTCACAGAAGATCGGAAAAGCCCATCCCAGGAAAGGGAAGAAGCCATTTGCAGCCTCACCCTTCCTAAAACTAGAAGACAGCTTAGGGGTTCCTGGGGAGACCGGGGTTTGCTGCATCTGGATCCCTAACTACAGTCTAATACCTGGGCCTCTATATGAAACACTGAAAGGAAAAGATGATGATCCTTTTGAATAGAATCCAGAAGCGGCCTTTCAAGAAAGGAAAGAACAGTCAATTCAGACCCTTGCCATGGACCTCCCTAATTTAGCTAAACCCTTTGACCTTTACATTCCTGGTTGAAGGCGAATCGCCCTTGGAGTATTAGTGCAAAAACTGGGACCACTTGAAATGGAAAAACGCAAGAATGCCCTCCAGGCATTGGCCAGCCACCCCATCCGACCAGGATACTGGGGGTATCTAAAAACCTGGAAATGAGCAGCCCGCAAGGCCAGCTCTCTCCTAAGGGAAAAGGACGCCACTTGGTGTTCCTAACCACCCACCATGCCCTGAAGTTGCAGGGATCGCTCCGTGGTCACAATGACCTCGAGTGAGGAGGCCCTCCAACTCCAACCTCCAGAGAGACAACCTGGGGCAATGGGCCCCCATGACGACTCGTGTGACCATCACTTGACCTGGAGCTTCTCTCAGAAAACCACAAGAGTGTGCCCCAAAAGAACAGACTATTGCTTGCAGGACTTACTGCACCCAGAGCGGAGCTAATAAACTTGGCAGGGGACCCGTAAATAACGCTGCCACCATAGAAAAGCCTACAGACACCACGGTGACGGCGACCAATGAGACCAGCTGGACTCCTGGCTACTTCAAAAGGCCGTTGACTGAGTGGCCGTCATGGTCCTGGATCACCACCGGCCCTGGACTGTCTGGGAGTTGAGCAGGCAGGGCTCTGACACCTGGTGCTGTTTGTACATTAATTCAGTGGCCTAACTGAAGAAAGCACAGACTACTGGTCAGAGCATCTAGGCTGGCAGAAACCGTCAGCCTAAGGGGGCCGAACCAATGTGGAGCAGGGTAAAACCGCCCCCCCCAGCGTCCCTGCGCATCTCTTTCCTGGACCCTTAAAGGTCATTAGAATCTATAAAACTTCCAACGCTGGTGCTCAGGCAGACGAGCAGTGAGGGAGGAGGCCTGGGGACAATCAACCTCACCTGGAGGCTGCTGGGGAGAAGTCCTGCCCCTCCCCCCGGGTATGAGGACACCCAAGTCAGCACGAAGCATTTACAGAAGAGGTGTCTGCACCCTCAGCGCCCCAAGAATGTGGAATGGGACAAGAGGCAGAGGAGGGGTTTGTCACCGGCAAAGCCCATTAAAAATTCCTGGGAGATAAAAATAGAATCTGGGCAATAAAATAAAGTCTAACCTTTTTTTCCTTTGTGCTTTTTCTAATTTCACTTGTTCCTAGGTTTCCGCAGGCAGAGGTCCCACACCCGGCACTTCAGACCCGATTTCCTAGTGCAAGATGGCTGGGCCGACACCTCAGCTCTCCGGGCCCCGTGCAGACTCCGCCACATAGAGCCTGAGCTCCAGCCAACCCGGCCCTCGAGAGCTCCGCCCCGTCCCTCCCGCTGACGCTGACGGGATCCCTACACAGCAGCCCGGCCCACAGCCTGCGGGGGAGCGCACACTCTCACCTCTCCATTCTCTGATCAAAATATAAAGTTTTCCTTTGCTTCTGAAGCAAACTCAGTCCGATCTTTTGGCTCCAATGACACTGGGCAGGGGGACCCTTGTTTGGGCCCACTCTGCAGGATCAGTAACAGAATTTGAGAACATTGTAACTTCAAAGAATAGATGCGTGAGCCAAACTGTTATTAACATAGAGCAGTGTATAAGGCTCGTGTAATATAAGATGTTTCTAACACTTCCACTTGATATTTCCATCACTTTATTATAAGCAAGTTCAGTGGAGGGGTTTGTCGTATTTGTCAGGTCAACATTAGAGAAATGCAGTGATTTCTTTCCAAGGATGTGGATCTACTAATCTTGGCTGAAGGTTTAATCTTATTTTGAATGATTTTCTATTGAAAATGATACCTCTCTTTCAGCTCCTGGATTTCTGCGAAGTATAAAATCTTATATATTTTATTACCAAAGGGTAAAGGTGGGAGGAGAGATAAATTAACAGTTTCGGATTAACATATACACACTTCTATGTATAAAATATATCATCAACAAGGAACTACTGTATAGCACAGGGAACTATACTCAATATTTTGTAATAACCCCTAAGGGGAAATAATCTGAAAAACAATAGATATCTATATCGACATCATGTATCAACTACAGATAAAAAGGAACATAAAGGAGGCCGATGGCGAGCATTTCTGACCCTGAAGACTTCACTCACCTAAATTTCGGACTCTGCTTACGGCCCAAGTCCCTTAATGAACATAAACTTACCAGTGGCTTAAAAATTCGCCAGATTGGGGTTCGGGGAGACACTGATTTGGAAAAATCCCTGGTGTTCTCCTTACATACATGGGAACTTTCCTAGAGCTAAAACATGCCTGTGACACCCAGAAGATGGTACACGGTTGGATCAGGAAGATTTTGGAAAAGGCACCTCATCTCTCAATCTCATGGTGGTCGAGTTCACCCCACCAGCCTCTTTCCTAACAATCTCCCCACTTGAGGATGTCAGCACCTTCTATGTCCTGTTGCACAGAGTTGGGAATTTGTCCACAGGATGAAGGGGAAGGAGGAGAAACAATGAGAGACAAGCCCTAGATGTTCGGACAGGCAAAATTCACTCTAATTTCCAATCAGGAAGAAGAATTAAGCAAAGGCTTAGCCTGCCGCCCGAAAACACAGTAGGGGCAGAAGCACACCACCGGTTTTGTGGCCAGCTCCCAAAAAAGCGAGTTGACAAATGAAGCTCAGGAAACTTCAATTCACAAATCTGCAGAATTATAAATTATGACTCTCCAAGCAAGCCGGAAATGCAAATCAGCAATACAAAGAAGTCTCACTTCCCATCGGTCAAAGGGGACCATGCTGAAAAAAGTGTAAAAACCAGAAATGCAGGACAGGCCATGGAGAAAAGGGAGCCTTGTTAGGCTGATGGGGGGGATGTAAACTGCCAAAGGCCACTCTGTAGAAGTGTATGGTGTTTCCTAAAACATCTAAAAAACAGAGCTAGAGAGCATAGGGCACTTACACTCATGGGCATATAAAATGGGAAATCTAAAAATAAACAAGACACGGGCACCCCAAAGTTTAGGGCTGCTCTGTTTACAAGAAACTCCAATTCGGTACACCTTAAATATCCCAGGAAAGAGAAAAATGGATAAAGAAGTTGTGGTACTTATGTACAATGGAATATCACTCAGCCATGTAAAAAATGTTATAAGGCTAGTAGCAGCATGCTGACTGGATTTACGTACGAAGTTTAGAAGTGAAATAAGTCACACAGAAAAAGACACTTATCATAAGAAATCACTTATAGAGGGAATGTAAAAATCGCTTCACAGGACATGCACTACAAAACAGAATAGAGCCACACATTTAGAGAACACACCATGGCTGCTTAACGGAAAGGTGAGGTGGGGTGAGGCATAAAACAAGGGTTTGCAATTAGCACAGATAGCGTTCCATAAACCACATATGTAACAGAAAAGCCCTATTCCTTGCTCAGTGAACTGGACTCCAAACCCACTTTTCAACACACAAAAAATATATCTGACTAAGTAGGAATCTTAAAACCTATATATTGATATCTCTCTGTAAGTGAATCAAGTGGGTGTAAAATGGTATAAACACAGCAGTGAAAATCAGCTAAACCCCAGTATAAAACTAAATTTCAAAAAAAAATAAAAAACAACAAAGACATTAAAAGAGAGAGAAATTCTTACAGAGATCGTTAAGGGGATTTGAAGCAACCTGGATTGACCATATCTAGACACACAGCTGGACTAGATATAAGGCTGGAAACTGTTGGGGCTGAGAGGATTGGTGAGATTGGGTGAGCAAACGAAGACACTTTAAAGTAATACTGCGTGGTACCCATTCCATTTGTTGCAAATCTCCAGGTTCAAGGGAATCATCCTACAGCGAAAACATGCATGGGAAACCCAGATGATGATACACCGTGTGATCTGGAAAGGTTTCTAAAATGCACCTCATTTCACATCTCCCGGTGCTCGGGTTCCCCCCATCCAGCTGCTATACTAACAGTCTCCCCACGTAGAGAATCAGTACCTTTAACCTATTGTTTCATACAGGTTGCAGTTTGTCCTGAGGATGAACGGGATGAGGGGGAACCCATGAGAGACTAGCTCTAGGTATTGGGACAGGCACATGTCACTCTAATTTCCCATCAGGAAGAAGAATTAACGACAGGCTCAGCCTGCCCCATGGAACCAGAATAGTGCCTGAAGCAATCCTGCGGTTTTGCAGCCAGCTCCCAAAAAAGCCATTTGAAAAATGTAGCTCAGGGGCACTGTAATTCACAAACTTGCAGGGTTATAAATTATAACTCTCATCCAAAAATATACTAAGGGGTGGCAACGAACAGTACTTAAAAGCAAGGCAGAATTGCAGGAAACAGATATCAGAAGGAAGATACGAATCGTCTTTAAAGCACATGAAAAGCGGGAAAACGTCGAAAATGATGCACCTGGCCAAAAAGGGCGTATGCATTTTTTCCTGAATATATTTAGGAAAAAACGCATACGCCCTTTTTGGCCAAGCAAGCAACCCGGAAAGGAAAATCAGCACTACAAAGAAGTCTCACTTCCCATAGTTCACAAGGGCCATCCTAAAAAAGTGTAAAAACAAGACATGCAGGCAGGACAGGTCAGGGAGAAAAGGGAGCCTTGTTATGCTGATGGGAGGGATGAAAACTGCCAATGGTCACTCGGGTATGGTGTTTCCTGAAACATCTAAAAAACACAGCTAGAGAGCATAGGGCACTTCCAATCATAGGTATATACAATGGGAAATCTAAAAATCAACAAGACACGGGCACCCCAAAGTTTAGGGCTGCTCTGTTTACAAGAACCTACACTTCAGTAAATCTTAAATATCCCAGGAAAGAGAAAAATGGATAAATAAGTTGTGGTACTTATGTACAATGGAATATCACTCAGCCATGAAATCAACGTCATAAGGCTAGTAGCAGCATGATGAGTGGATCTAGGTACGACGATTGTAAGTGAAATAAGTCACACAGAAAAAGACACTTGTCATAAGATATCACTTATAGAGGGAATGGAAAAACCGCTACCCTTGAACTGAATTACAAAACAGAACAGAATCACAAGTTTAGAAAACACACTATAGCTGCTTAACGGGAAAGGTGAGGTGGGGTGATGCCTAAAACAAGGGTTTCAAATGAGCTCAGATACCGTTCCATAAACCCAATATGTTATAGACAAGACCTACTCCTTGCTCAGTGAACTGGACTCAACACCCCCTATTCACCGCCCAAGAATATATCTGACTAGAAAGAATCTTAAAACCTATGTACTGATATCTCTCTGTGAGTCAAGTGCGTGTAAAGTGGCATAAAGACAGCAGTGAAAAGCAGCTAAACCCCATTATAAAAATCAATTACTTTTAAAAACCCGTGAAACAAAGACAGTGAAAGAGAGAGAAATTCTGACAAAATTCGTTCAGGTGTGTGATGCCACCTGGATTGACCATATCTAGACCCACAGCTGATTGCAACATAAGGGTGGACACTCTTGGGGCTGAGAGGTTTGGTGAGGTTGGGTGAGCAAACGCAGACCCTTTAAAATAATATTGCGTGGTACCCATCCCATGGGTCCCAAATCTCCAGGTTCAAGGGCATCTTCCTACATCGAAAACATGCATGAGAAACCCAGAAGATGGTACACCGTGTGATCGGGAAAGGTTGCTAAAACGCACCTCATTTCTCATCTGCTTGTGCTCGGGTTCGCCATTCCAGCCGCTTTACTAGCAATCTCCCTCCTTGGAGAATCAGCAGCTTTAACCTCCTGTTCCGTACAGGTTGCAATTTGTCCTGAGGATGAACCGGCAGAGGGGGAACCAATGGGAGACTAGCTCTAGGTGTTGGGACAGGCACAGGTCACTCTATTTTCCCATCAGGAAGAAGAATTAACCACAGGCTCAGCCGGCCGCCCGGAACCCGAATAGGGCCTGAAGCAATCCTGCGCTTTTGCGGCCAGCTCCCAAGAAAGCGAGTTGAAAAATGGAGCTCAGAGGCACTGCAATTCACAAACCTGCAGAGTTATAAAGGATAACTCTCGTCCACAAATATATTCAGGGAAGGCAACGAAGAGGATTTGAAAGCAAGGCAGAATTGCAGGAAACAGATTTCAGGAGGTAGATTCGAATCGCCTTTAAAGCACAGGAAAAGCGGCAAAACCTCGACAATGATGCCCTTGGCCAAAAAGGGCGTATGCGTGTTTTCCTGAATATATTCAGGAAAACACGCATACGCCCTTTTTGGCCAACCAAGCAACCTGGAAAGGCAAATCAGCGCTACAAAGAAGTCTCGCTTCGCATCGGTCAAAAGGGCCATGCTGAATAAAGGGTCAAAACCAGAAATGCAGGACAGGCCATGGAGAAACGGGAGCCATGCTACGCTGATGGGCGGGATGTAAATTGCCAACAGCCACTCTGGAGAAGTGTACGGTGTGTCCTGAAACATCTAAAAAACACAGCTTAGAGAGCATAGGGCACTTCCACTCATGGGCGTATACATTGGGAAAACTAAAAATCAGCAAGGCACAGGCACCCCAAAGTTTAGGGCTGCTCTGTTGACAAGAACCTCCACTTCGTTACACCTTAAATATCCCAGGAAAGAGAAAAATGGATAAAGAAGTTGTGATCCTTATGTACAAAGGAATATCACTCAGCCATGGAATCAACGTCATAAGGCTAGTAGCAGAATGATAAGTGGATTTAGGTACGACGATTCTAAGTGAAAAGAGTCACACAGAAAAAGACACTTGCCATAAGATATCACTTATAGAGGGAATGGAAAAACCGCTACACTTGAACTGAATTACAAAACAGAACAGAGTCACACGTTTAGAAAACACACTATAGCTGCTTAACGGGAAAGGTGAGGTGGGGTGATGCCTAAAACAAGGGTTTCAAATTAGCTCAGATAACGTTCCATAAACCCAATATGTAATAGACAAGACCTACTCATTGCTCAGTGATCTGGACTCAACACCCCCTATTCACCGCCCAAGAATATATCTGACTAGTAAGAATCTTAAAACCTATGTATTGATATCTCTCTGTAAGTGAGTCAACTGCGTGTAAAGCGGCATAAAGACAGCAGTGAAAAGCAGCTAAACCCCATTATAAAAATCAATAACTTTTAAAAACCCGTGAAACAAAGACAGTGAAAGAGAGAGAAATTCTTACAAAATTCTTTCAGGGGCTGTGATGCCACCTGGATTGACCATATATAGACCCACAGCTGATTGCGACATAAGGGTGGACACTCTTGGGGCTGAGAGGTTTGGTGAGGTTGGGTGAGCAAACGCAGACCCTTTAAAGTAATATTGCGTGGTACCCATCCCATGGGTCCCAAATCTCCAGGTTCAAGCGCATCTTCCTACATCGAAAACATGCATGAGAAACCCAGAAGATGGTACACCGTGTGATTGGGAAAGGTTTCTAAAACGCACCTCATTTCTCAACTGATGGTGCTCGGGTTCGCCATTCCATCCGCTTTACTAGCAATCTCCCTCCTTGGAGAATCAGCAGCTTTAACCTCCTGTTCCGTACAGGTTGCAATTTGTCCTGAGGATGAACGGGAAGAGGGGGAACCAATGGGAGACTAGCTCTAGGTGTTGGGACAGGCACAGGTCACTCTATTTTCCCATCAGGAAGAAGAATTAACCACAGGCTCATCCTGCCGCCCGGAACCCGAATAGGGCCTGAAGCAATCCTGCGCTTTTGCGGCCAGCTCCCAAGAAAGCGAGTTGAAAAATGGAGCTCAGGGGCACTGCAATTCACAAACCTGCAGAGTTATAAATGATAACTCTCGTCCACAAATATATTCAGGGAAGGCAACGAAGAGGATTTGAAAGCAAGGCAGAATTGCAGGAAACAGATTTCAGGAGGTAGATTCGAATCGCCTTTAAAGCACAGGAAAAGCGGCAAAACCTCGACAATGATGCCCTTGGCCAAAAAGGGCGTATGCGTTTTTTCCTGAATATATTCAGGAAAAAACGCATACGCCCTTTTTGGCCAACCAAGCAACCTGGAAAGGCAAATCAGCGCTACAAAGAAGTCTCGCTTCGCATCGGTCAAAAGGGCCATGCTGAATAAAGGGTCAAAACCAGAAATGCAGGACAGGCCATGGAGAAACGGGAGCCTTGCTACGCTGATGGGCGGGATGTAAATTGCCAACAGCCACTCTGGAGAAGTGTACGGTGTGTCCTGAAACATCTAAAAAACACAGCTTAGAGAGCATAGGGCACTTCCACTCATGGGCGTATACATTGGGAAAACTAAAAATCAGCAAGACACAGGCACCCCAAAGTTTAGGGCTGCTCTGTTGACAAGAACCTCCACTTCGTTACACCTTAAATATCCCAGGAAAGAGAAAAATGGATAAAGAAGTTGTGGTCCTTATGTACAAAGGAATATCACTCAGCCATGAAATCAATGTCATAAGGCTCGTAGCAGCATGATGAGTGGATTTAGGTACGACGATTCTAAGTGAAATAAGTCACACAGAAAAAGACACTTGCCATAAGATATCACTTATAGAGGGAATGGAAAAACCGCTACACTGGAACTGAATTACAAAACAGAACAGAGTCACACGTTTAGAAAACACACTATAGCTGCTTAACGGGAAAGGTGAGCTGGGGTGATGCCTAAAACAAGGGTTTCAAATTAGCTCAGATACCGTTCCATAAACCCAATATGTAATAGACAAGACCTACTCCTTGCTCAGTGAACTGGACTCAACACCCCCTATTCACCGCCCAAGAATATATCTGACTAGTAAGAATTTTAAAACCTATGTATTGATATCTCTCTGTAAGTGAGTCAAGTGCGTGTAAAGCGGCATAAAGACAGCAGTGAAAAGCAGCTAAACCCCATTATAAAAATCAATAACTTTTAAAAACCCGTGAAACAAAGACAGTGAAAGAGAGAGAAATTCTTACAAAATTCGTTCAGGGGCTGTGATGCCACCTGGATTGACCATATCTAGACCCACAGCTGATTGCGACATAAGGGTGGACACTCTTGGGGCTGAGAGTTTTGGTGAGGTTGGGTGAGCAAACGCAGACCCTTTAAAGTAATACTGCTTGGTACCCATTCCATGGGTCCCAAATCTCCAGGTTCAAGGGCATCTTCCTACATCGAAAACATGCATGAGAAACCCAGAAGATGGTACACCGTGTGATCGGGAAAGGTTGCTAAAACGCACCTCATTTCTCGTCTGATGGTGCTCGGGTTCGCCATTCTAGCCGCTTTACTAGCAATCTTCCTCCTTGGAGAATCAGCAGCTTTAACCTCCTGTTCCGTACAGGTTGCAATTTGTCCTGAGGATGAACGGGAAGAGGGGGAACCAATGGGAGACTAGCTCTAGGTGTTGGGACAGGCACAGGTCACTCTATTTTCCCATCAGAAAGAAGAATTAACCACAGGCTCATCCTGCCGCCCGGAACCCGAATAGGGCCTGAAGCAATCCTGCGCTTTTGCGGCCAGCTCCCAAGAAAGCGAGTTGAAAATTGGAGCTCAGGGGCACTGCAATTCACAAATCTGCAGAATTATAAATGATAACTCTTGTCCACAAATATATTCAGGGAAGGCAACGAAGAGGATTTGAAAGCAAGGCAGAATTGCAGGAAACAGATTTCAGGAGGTAGATTCGAATCGCCTTTAAAGCACAGGAAAAGCGGCAAAACCTCGACAATGATGCCCTTGGCCAAAAAGGGCGTATGCGTTTTTTCCTGAATATATTCAGGAAAAAACGCATACGCCCTTTTTGGCCAACCAAGCAACCTGGAAAGGCAAATCAGCGCTACAAAGAAGTCTCGCTTCACATCGGTCAAAAGGGCCATGCTGAATAAAGGGTCAAAACCAGAAATGCAGGACAGGCCATGGAGAAACGGGAGCCTTGCTACGCTGTTGGGCGAGATGTAAATTGCCAACAGCCACTCTGGAGAAGTGTACGGTGTGTCCTGAAACATCTAACAAACACAGCTTAGAGAGCATAGGGCACTTCCACTCATGGGCGTATCCATTGGGAAAACTAAAAATCAGCAAGACACAGGCACCCCAAAGTTTAGGGCTGCTCTGTTGACAAGAACCTCCACTTCGTTACACCTTAAATATCCCAGGAAAGAGAAAAATGGATAAAGAAGTTGTGGTCCTTATGTACAAAGGAATATCACTCAGCCATGAAATCAACGTTATAAGGCTAGTAGCAGCATGATGATTGGATTTAGGTACGACGATTCTAAGTGAAATAAGTCACACAGAAAAAGACACTTGCCATAAGATATCACTTATAGAGGGAATGTAAAAACCGCTACACTTGAACTAAATTACAAAACAGAACAGAGTCACACGTTTAGAAAACACACTACAGCTGCTTAACGGGAAAGGTGAGCTGGGGTGATGCCTAAAACAAGGGTTTCAAATTAGCTCAGATACCGTTCCATAAACCCAATATGTAATAGACAATACCTACTCCTTGCTCAGTGAACTGGACTCAACACCCCCTATTCACCGCCCAAGAATATATCTGACTAGTAAGAATCTTAAAACCTATGTATTGATATCTCTCTGTAAGTGAGTCAACTGCGTGTAAAGCGGCATAAAGACAGCAGTGAAAAGCAGCTAAACCCCATTATAAAAATCAATAACTTTTAAAAACCCGTGAAACAAAGACAGTGAAAGAGAGAGAAATTCTTACAAAATTCGTTCAGGGGCTGTGATGCCACCTGGATTGACCATATCTAGACCCACAGCTGATTGCGACATAAGGGTGGACACTCTTGGGGCTGAGAGGTTTGGTGAGGTTGGGTGAGCAAACGCAGACCCTTTAAAGTCATACTGCGTGGTACCCATCCCATGGGTCCCAAATCTCCAGGTTCAAGGGCATCTTCCTACATCGAAAACATGCATGAGAAACCCAGAAGATGGTACACCGTGTGATCGGGAAAGGTTGCTAAAACGCACCTCATTTCTCGTCTGATGGTGCTCGGGTTCGCCATTCCAGCCGCTTTACTAGCAATCTCCCTCCTTGGAGAATCAGCAGCTTTAACCTCCTGTTCCGTACAGGTTGCAATTTGTCCTGAGGATGAACGGGAAGAGGGGGAACCAATGGGAGACTAGCTCTAGGTGTTGGGACAGGCACAGGTCACTCTATTTTCCCATCAGGAAGAAGAATTAACCACAGGCTCATCCTGCCGCCCGGAACCCGAATAGGGCCTGAAGCAATCCTGCGCTTTTGCGGCCAGCTCCCAAGAAAGCGAGTTGAAAAATGGAGCTCAGGGGCACTGCAATTCACAAACCTGCAGAGTTATAAATGATAACTCTCGTCCACAAATATATTCAGGGAAGGCAACGAAGGGGATTTGAAAGCAAGGCAGAATTGCAGGAAACAGATTTCAGGAGGTAGATTCGAATCGCCTTTAAAGCACAGGAAAAGCGGCAAAACCTCGACAATGATGCCCTTGGCCAAAAAGGGCGTATGCGTTTTTTCCTGAATATATTCAGGAAAAAACGCATACGCCCTTTTTGGCCAACCAAGCAACCTGGAAAGGCAAATCAGCGCTACAAAGAAGTCTCGCTTCGCATCGGTCAAAAGGGCCATGCTAAATAAAGGGTCAAAACCAGAAATGCAGGACAGGCCATGGAGAAACGGGAGCCATGCTACGCTGATGGGCGGGATGTAAATTGCCAACAGCCACTCTGGAGAAGTGTACGGTGTGTCCTGAAACATCTAACAAACACAGCTTAGAGAGCATAGGGCACTTCCACTCATGGGCGTATCCATTGGGAAAACTAAAAATCAGCAAGACACAGGCACCCCAAAGTTTAGGGCTGCTCTGTTGACAAGAACCTCCACTTCGTTACACCTTAAATATCCCAGGAAAGAGAAAAATGGATAAAGAAGTTGTGGTCCTTATGTACAAAGGAATATCACTCAGCCATGAAATCAACGTAATAAGGCTCGTAGCAGCATGATGAGTGGATTTAGGTACGACGATTCTAAGTGAAATAAGTCACACAGAAAAAGACACTTGCCATAAGATATCACTTATAGAGGGAATGGAAAAACCGCTACACTGGAACTGAATTACAAAACAGAACAGAGTCACACGTTTAGAAAACACACTATAGCTGCTTAACGGGAAAGGTGAGGTGGGGTGATGCCTAAAACAAGGGTTTCAAATTAGCTCAGATACCGTTCCATAAACCCAATATGTAATAGACAAGACCTACTCCTTGCTCAGTGAACTGGACTCAACACCCCCTATTCACCACCCAAGAATATATCTGACTAGTAAGAATCTTAAAACCTATGTATTGATATCTCTCTGTAAGTGAGTCAAGTGCGTGTAAAGCGGCATAAAGACAGCAGTTGAAAGCAGCTAAACCCCATTATAAAAATCAATAACTTTTAAAAACCCGTGAAACAAAGACAGTGAAAGAGAGAGAAATTCTTACAAAATTCGTTCAGGGGCTGTGATGCCACCTGGATTGACCATATCTAGACCCACAGCTGATTGCGACATAAGGGTGGACACTCTTGGGGCTGAGAGGTTTGGTGAGGTTGGGTGAGCAAACGCAGACCCTTTAAAGTCATACTGCGTGGTACCCATCCCATGGGTCCCAAATCTCCAGGTTCAAGGGCATCTTCCTACATCGAAAACATGCATGAGAAACCCAGAAGATGGTACACCGTGTGATCGGGAAAGGTTGCTAAAACGCACCTCATTTCTCGTCTGATGGTGCTCGGGTTCGCCATTCCAGCCGCTTTACTAGCAATCTCCCTCCTTGGAGAATCAGCAGCTTTAACCTCCTGTTCCGTACAGGTTGCAATTTGTCCTGAGGATGAACGGGAAGAGGGGGAACCAATGGGAGACTAGCTCTAGGTGTTGGGACAGGCACAGGTCACTCTATTTTCCCATCAGGAAGAAGAATTAACCACAGGCTCATCCTGCCGCCCGGAACCCGAATAGGGCCTGAAGCAATCCTGCGCTTTTGCGGCCAGCTCCCAAGAAAGCGAGTTGAAAAATGGAGCTCAGGGGCACTGCAATTCACAAACCTGCAGAGTTATAAATGATAACTCTCGTCCACAAATATATTCAGGGAAGGCAACGAAGAGGATTTGAAAGCAAGGCAGAATTGCAGGAAACAGATTTCAGGAGGTAGATTCGAATCGCCTTTAAAGCACAGGAAAAGCGGCAAAACCTCGACAATGATGCCCTTGGCCAAAAAGGGCGTATGCGTTTTTTCCTGAATATATTCAGGAAAAACGCATACGCCGTTTTTGGCCAACCAAGCAACCTGGAAAGGCAAATCAGCGCTACAAAGAAGTCTCGCTTCGCATCGGTCAAAAGGGCCATGCTGAATAAAGGGTCAAAACCAGAAATGCAGGACAGGCCATGGAGAAACGGGAGCCTTGCTACGCTGATGGGCGGGATGTAAATTGCTAACAGCCACTCTGGAGAAGTGTACGGTGTGTCCTGAAACATCTAAAAAACACAGCTTAGAGAGCATAGGGCACTTCCACTCATGGGCGTATCCATTGGGAAAACTAAAAATCAGCAAGACACAGGCACCCCAAAGTTTAGGGCTGCTCTGTTGACAAGAACCTCCACTTCGTTACACCTTAAATATCCCAGGAAAGAGAAAAATGGATAAAGAATTTGTGGTCCTTATGTACAAAGGAATATCACTCAGCCATGAAATCAACGTCATAAGGCTAGTAGCAGCATGAAGAGTGGATTTAGGTACGACGATTCTAAGTGAAATAAGTCACACAGAAAAAGACACTTGCCATAAGATATCACTTATAGAGGGAATGGAAAAACCGCTACACTGGAACTGAATTACAAAACAGAACAGAGTCACACGTTTAGAAAACACACTATAGCTGCTTAACGGGAAAGGTGAGGTGGGGTGATGCCTAAAACAAGGGTTTCAAATTAGCTCAGATACCGTTCCACAAACCCAATATGTAATAGACAAGACCTACTCCTTGCTCAGTGAACTGGACTCAACACCCCCTATTCACCGCCCAAGAATATATCTGACTAGTAAGAATCTTAAAACCTATGTATTGATATCTCTCTGTAAGTGAGTCAAGTGCGTGTAAAGCGGCATAAACACAGCAGTGAAAAGCAGCTAAACCCCATTATAAAAATCAATAACTTTTAAAAACCCGTGAAACAAAGACAGTGAAAGAGAGAGAAATTCTTACAAAATTCGTTCAGGGGCTGTGATGCCACCTGGATTGACCATATCTAGACCCACAGCTGATTGCGACATAAGGGTGGACACTCTTGGGGCTGAGAGGTTTGGTGAGGTTGGGTGAGCAAACGCAGACCCTTTAAAGTAATACTGCTTGGTACCCATTCCATGGGTCCCAAATCTCCAGGTTCAAGGGCATCTTCCTACATCGAAAACATGCATGAGAAACCCAGAAGATGGTACACCGTGTGATCGGGAAAGGTTGCTAAAACGCACCTCATTTCTCGTCTGATGGTGCTCGGGTTCGCCATTCTAGCCGCTTTACTAGCAATCTTCCTCCTTGGAGAATCAGCAGCTTTAACCTCCTGTTCCGTACAGGTTGCAATTTGTCCTGAGGATGAACGGGAAGAGGGGGAACCAATGGGAGACTAGCTCTAGGTGTTGGGACAGGCACATGTCACTCTATTTTCCCATCAGAAAGAAGAATTAACCACAGGCTCATCCTGCCGCCCGGAACCCGAATAGGGCCTGAAGCAATCCTGCGCTTTTGCGGCCAGCTCCCAAGAAAGCGAGTTGAAAAATGGAGCTCAGGGGCACTGCAATTCACAAATCTGCAGAATTATAAATGATAACTCTTGTCCACAAATATATTCAGGGAAGGCAACGAAGAGGATTTGAAAGCAAGGCAGAATTGCAGGAAACAGATTTCAGGAGGTAGATTCGAATCGCCTTTAAAGCACAGGAAAAGCGGCAAAACCTGGACAATGATGCCCTTGGCCAAAAAGGGCGTATGCGTTTTTTCCTGAATATATTCAGGAAAAAACGCATACGCCCTTTTTGGCCAACCAAGCAACCTGGAAAGGCAAATCAGCGCTACAAAGAAGTCTCGCTTCGCATCGGTCAAAAGGGCCATGCTGAATAAAGGGTCAAAACCAGAAATGCAGGACAGGCCATGGAGAAACGGGAGCCTTGCTACGCTGTTGGGCGAGATGTAAATTGCCAACAGCCACTCTGGAGAAGTGTACGGTGTGTCCTGAAACATCTAACAAACACAGCTTAGAGAGCATAGGGCACTTCCACTCATGGGCGTATCCATTGGGAAAACTAAAAATCAGCAAGACACAGGCACCCCAAAGTTTAGGGCTGCTCTGTTGACAAGAACCTCCACTTCGTTACACCTTAAATATCCCAGGAAAGAGAAAAATGGATAAAGAAGTTGTGGTCCTTATGTACAAAGGAATATCACTCAGCCATGAAATCAACGTCATAAGGCTAGTAGCAGCATGATGATTGGATTTAGGTACGACGATTCTAAGTGAAATAAGTCACACAGAAAAAGACACTTGCCATAAGATATCACTTATAGAGGGAATGTAAAAACCGCTACACTTGAACTGAATTACAAAACAGAACAGAGTCACACGTTTAGAAAACACACTACAGCTGCTTAACGGGAAAGGTGAGCTGGGGTGATGCCTAAAACAAGGGTTTCAAATTAGCTCAGATACCGTTCCATAAACCCAATATGTAATAGACAATACCTACTCCTTGCTCAGTGAACTGGACTCAACACCCCCTATTGACCGCCCAAGAATATATCTGACTAGTAAGAATCTTAAAACCTATGTATTGATATCTCTCTGTAAGTGAGTCAAGTGCGTGTAAAGCGGCATAAAGACAGCAGTGAAAAGCAGCTAAACCCCATTATAAAAATCAATAACTTTTAAAAACCCGTGAAACAAAGACAGTGAAAGAGAGAGAAATTCTTACAAAATTCGTTCAGGGGCTGTGATGCCACCTGGATTGACCATATCTACACCCACAGCTGATTGCGACATAAGGGTGGACACTCTTGGGGCTGAGAGGTTTGGTGAGGTTGGGTGAGCAAACGCAGACCCTTTAAAGTCATACTGCGTGGTACCCATCCCATGGGTCCCAAATCTCCAGGTTCAAGGGCATCTTCCTACATCGAAAACATGCATGAGAAACCCAGAAGATGGTACACCGTGTGATCGGGAAAGGTTGCTAAAACGCACCTCATTTCTCGTCTGATGGTGCTCGGGTTCGCCATTCCAGCCGCTTTAATAGCAATCTCCCTCCTTGGAGAATCAGCAGCTTTAACCTCCTGTTCCGTACAGGTTGCACTTTGTCCTGAGGATGAACGGGAAGAGGGGGAACCAATGGGAGACTAGACCTAGGTGTTGGGACAGGCACAGGTCACTCTATATTCCCATCAGGAAGAAGAATTAACCACAGGCTCATCCTGCCGCCCGGAACCCGAATAGGGCCTGAAGCAATCCTGCGCTTTTGCGGCCAGCTCCCAAGAAAGCGAGTTGAAAAATGGAGCTCAGGGGCACTGCAATTCACAAACCTGCAGAGTTATAAATAATAACTCTCGTCCACAAATATATTCAGGGAAGGCAACGAAGAGGATTTGAAAGCAAGGCAGAATTGCAGGAAACAGATTTCAGGAGGTAGATTCGAATCGCCTTTAAAGCACAGGAAAAGCGGCAAAACCTCGACAATGATGCCCTTGGCCAAAAAGGGCGTATGCGTTTTTTCCTGAATATATTCAGGAAAAAACGCATACGCCCTTTTTGGCCAACCAAGCAACCTGGAAAGGCAAATCAGCGCTACAAAGAAGTCTCGCTTCGCATCGGTCAAAAGGGCCATGCTGAATAAAGGGTCAAAACCAGAAATGCAGGACAGGCCATGGAGAAACGGGAGCCTTGCTACGCTGATGGGCGGGATGTAAATTGCCAACAGCCACTCTGGAGAAGTGTACGGTGTGTCCTGAAACATCTAAAAAACACAGCTTAGAGAGCATAGGGCACTTCCACTCATGGGCGTATCCATTGGGAAAACTAAAAATCAGCAAGACACAGGCACCCCAAAGTTTAGGGCTGCTCTGTTGACAAGAACCTCCACTTCGTTACACCTTAAATATCCCAGGAAAGAGAAAAATGGATAAAGAAGTTGTGGTCCTTATGTACAAAGGAATATCACTCAGCCATGAAATCAACGTCATAAGGCTAGTAGCAGCATGATGAGTGGATTTAGGTACGACGATTCTAAGTGAAATAAGTCACACAGAAAAAGACACTTGCCATAAGATATCACTTATAGAGGGAATGGAAAAACCGCTACACTGGAACTGAATTACAAAACAGAACAGAGTCACACGTTTAGAAAACACACTATAGCTGCTTAACGGGAAAGGTGATGTGGGGTGATGCCTAAAACAAGGGTTTCAAATTAGCTCAGATACCGTTCCATAAACCCAATATGTAATAGACAAGACCTACTCCTTGCTCAGTGAACTGGACTCAACACCCCCTATTCACCGCCCAAGAATATATCTGACTAGTAAGAATCTTAAAACCTATGTATTGATATCTCTCTGTAAGTGAGTCAAGTGCGTGTAAAGCGTCATAAAGACAGCAGTGAAAAGCAGCTAAACCCCATTATAAAAATCAATAACTTTTAAAAACCCGTGAAACAAAGACAGTGAAAGAGAGAGAAATTCTTACAAAATTCGTTCAGGGGCTGTGATGCCACCTGGATTGACCATATCTAGACCCACAGCTGATTGCGACATAAGGGTGGACACTCTTGGGGCTGAGAGGTTTGGTGAGGTTGGGTGAGCAAACGCAGACCCTTTAAAGTAATACTGCTTGGTACCCATTCCATGGGTCCCAAATCTCCAGGTTCAAGGGCATCTTCCTACATCGAAAACATGCATGAGAAACCCAGAAGATGGTACACCGTGTGATCGGGAAAGGTTGCTAAAACGCACCTCATTTCTCGTCTGATGGTGCTCGGGTTCGCCATTCTAGCCGCTTTACTAGCAATCTTCCTCCTTGGAGAATCAGCAGCTTTAACCTCCTGTTCCGTACAGGTTGCAATTTGTCCTGAGGATGAACGGGAAGAGGGGGAACCAATGGGAGACTAGCTCTAGGTGTTGGGACAGGCACAGGTCACTCTATTTTCCCATCAGAAAGAAGAATTAACCACAGGCTCATCCTGCCGCCCGGAACCCGAATAGGGCCTGAAGCAATCCTGCGCTTTTGCGGCCAGCTCCCAAGAAAGCGAGTTGAAAAATGGAGCTCAGGGGCACTGCAATTCACAAACCTGCAGAGTTATAAATGATAACTCTCGTCCACAAATATATTCAGGGAAGGCAACGAAGAGGATTTGAAAGCAAGGCAGAATTGCAGGAAACAGATTTCAGGAGGTAGATTCGAATCGCCTTTAAAGCACAGGAAAAGCGGCAAAACCTCGACAATGATGCCCTTGGCCAAAAAGGGCGTATGCGTTTTTTCCTGAATATATTCAGGAAAAAACGCATACGCCCTTTTTGGCCAACCAAGCAACCTGGAAAGGCAAATCAGCGCTACAAAGAAGTCTCGCTTCGCATCGGTCAAAAGGGCCATGCTGAATAAAGGGTCAAAACCAGAAATGCAGGACAGGCCATGGAGAAACGGGAGCCTTGCTACGCTGATGGGCGGGATGTAAATTGCCAACAGCCAGTCTGGAGAAGTGTACGGTGTGTCCTGAAACATCTAAAAAACACAGCTTAGAGAGCATAGGGCACTTCCACTCATGGGCGTATACATTGGGAAAACTAAAAATCAGCAAGACACAGGCACCCCAAAGTTTAGGGCTGCTCTGTTGACAAGATCCTCCACTTCGTTACACCTTAAATATCCCAGGAAAGAGAAAAATGGATAAAGAAGTTGTGGTCCTTATGTACAAAGGAATATCACTCAGCCATGAAATCAACGTCATAAGGCTAGTAGCAGCATGAAGAGTGGATTTAGGTACGACGATTCTAAGTGAAATAAGTCACACAGAAAAAGACACTTGCCATAAGATATCACTTATAGAGGGAATGGAAAAACCGCTACACTGGAACTGAATTACAAAACAGAACAGAGTCACACGTTTAGAAAACACACTATAGCTGCTTAACGGGAAAGGTGAGGTGGGGTGATGCCTAAAACAAGGGTTTCAAATTAGCTCAGATACCGTTCCACAAACCCAATATGTAATAGACAAGACCTACTCCTTGCTCAGTGAACTGGACTCAACACCCCCTATTCACCGCCCAAGAATATATCTGACTAGTAAGAATCTTAAAACCTATGTATTGATATCTCTCTGTAAGTGAGTCAAGTGCGTGTAAAGCGGCATAAACACAGCAGTGAAAAGCAGCTAAACCCCATTATAAAAATCAATAACTTTTAAAAACCCGTGAAACAAAGACAGTGAAAGAGAGAGAAATTCTTACAAAATTCGTTCAGGGGCTGTGATGCCACCTGGATTGACCATATCTAGACCCACAGCTGATTGCGACATAAGGGTGGACACTCTTGGGGCTGAGAGGTTTGGTGAGGTTGGGTGAGCAAACGCAGACCCTTTAAAGTAATACTGCTTGGTACCCATTCCATGGGTCCCAAATCTCCAGGTTCAAGGGCATCTTCCTACATCGAAAACATGCATGAGAAACCCAGAAGATGGTACACCGTGTGATCGGGAAAGGTTGCTAAAACGCACCTCATTTCTCGTCTGATGGTGCTCGGGTTCGCCATTCTAGCCGCTTTACTAGCAATCTTCCTCCTTGGAGAATCAGCAGCTTTAACCTCCTGTTCCGTACAGGTTGCAATTTGTCCTGAGGATGAACGGGAAGAGGGGGAACCAATGGGAGACTAGCTCTAGGTGTTGGGACAGGCACATGTCACTCTATTTTCCCATCAGAAAGAAGAATTAACCACAGGCTCATCCTGCCGCCCGGAACCCGAATAGGGCCTGAAGCAATCCTGCGCTTTTGCGGCCAGCTCCCAAGAAAGCGAGTTGAAAAATGGAGCTCAGGGGCACTGCAATTCACAAACCTGCAGAATTATAAATGATAACTCTTGTCCACAAATATATTCAGGGAAGGCAACGAAGAGGATTTGAAAGCAAGGCAGAATTGCAGGAAACAGATTTCAGGAGGTAGATTCGAATCGCCTTTAAAGCACAGGAAAAGCGGCAAAACCTCGACAATGATGCCCTTGGCCAAAAAGGGCGTATGCGTTTTTTCCTGAATATATTCAGGAAAAAACGCATACGCCCTTTTTGGCCAACCAAGCAACCTGGAAAGGCAAATCAGCGCTACAAAGAAGTCTCGCTTCGCATCGGTCAAAAGGGCCATGCTGAATAAAGGGTCAAAACCAGAAATGCAGGACAGGCCATGGAGAAACGGGAGCCTTGCTACGCTGTTGGGCGAGATGTAAATTGCCAACAGCCACTCTGGAGAAGTGTACGGTGTGTCCTGAAACATCTAACAAACACAGCTTAGAGAGCATAGGGCACTTCCACTCATGGGCGTATCCATTGGGAAAACTAAAAATCAGCAAGACACAGGCACCCCAAAGTTTAGGGCTGCTCTGTTGACAAGAACCTCCACTTCGTTACACCTTAAATATCCCAGGAAAGAGAAAAATGGATAAAGAAGTCGTGGTCCTTATGTACAAAGGAATATCACTCAGCCATGAAATCAACGTCATAAGGCTAGTAGCAGCATGATGATTGGATTTAGGTACGACGATTCTAAGTGAAATAAGTCACACAGAAAAAGACACTTGCCATAAGATATCACTTATAGAGGGAATGGAAAAACCGCTACACTGGAACTGAATTACAAAACAGAACAGAGTCACACCTTTAGAAAACACACTATAGCTGCTTAACGGGAAAGGTGAGCTGGGGTGATGCCTAAAACAAGGGTTTCAAATTAGCTCAGATACCGTTCCATAAACCCAATATGTAATAGACAAGACCTACTCCTTGCTCAGTGAACTGGACTCAACACCCCCTATTCACCGCCCAAGAATATATCTGACTAGTAAGAATCTTAAAACCTATGTATTGATATCTCTCTGTAAGTGAGTCAAGTGCGTGTAAAGCGGCATAAAGACAGCAGTGAAAAGCAGCTAAACCCCATTATAAAAATCAATAACTTTTAAAAACCCGTGAAACAAAGACAGTGAAAGAGAGAGAAATTCTTACAAAATTCGTTCAGGGGCTGTGATGCCACCTGGATTGACCATATCTAGACCCACAGCTGATTGCGACATAAGGGTGGACACTCTTGGGGCTGAGAGTTTTGGTGAGGTTGGGTGAGCAAACGCAGACCCTTTAAAGTAATACTGCTTGGTACCCATTCCATGGGTCCCAAATCTCCAGGTTCAAGGGCATCTTCTTACATCGAAAACATGCATGAGAAACCCAGAAGATGGTACACCGTGTGATCGGGAAAGGTTGCTAAAACGCACCTCATTTCTCGTCTGATGGTGCTCGGGTTCGCCATTCTAGCCGCTTTACTAGCAATCTTCCTCCTTGGAGAATCAGCAGCTTTAACCTCCTGTTCCGTACAGGTTGCAATTTGTCCTGAGGATGAACGGGAAGAGGGGGAACCAATGGGAGACTAGCTCTAGGTGTTGGGACAGGCACAGGTCACTCTATTTTCCCATCAGAAAGAAGAATTAACCACAGGCTCATCCTGCCGCCCGGAACCCGAATAGGGCCTGAAGCAATCCTGCGCTTTTGCGGCCAGCTCCCAAGAAAGCGAGTTGAAAAATGGAGCTCAGGGGCACTGCAATTCACAAACCTGCAGAATTATAAATGATAACTCTTGTCCACAAATATATTCAGGGAAGGCAACGAAGAGGATTTGAAAGCAAGGCAGAATTGCAGGAAACAGATTTCAGGAGGTAGATTCGAATCGCCTTTAAAGCACAGGAAAAGCGGCAAAACCTCGACAATGATGCCCTTGGCCAAAAAGGGCGTATGCGTTTTTTCCTGAATATATTCAGGAAAAAACGCATACGCCCTTTTTGGCCAACCAAGCAACCTGGAAAGGCAAATCAGCGCTACAAAGAAGTCTCGCTTCGCATCGGTCAAAAGGGCCATGCTGAATAAAGGGTCAAAACCAGAAATGCAGGACAGGCCATGGAGAAACGGGAGCCTTGCTACGCTGTTGGGCGAGATGTAAATTGCCAACAGCCACTCTGGAGAAGTGTACGGTGTGTCCTGAAACATCTAACAAACACAGCTTAGAGAGCATAGGGCACTTCCACTCATGGGCGTATCCATTGGGAAAACTAAAAATCAGCAAGACACAGGCACCCCAAAGTTTAGGGCTGCTCTGTTGACAAGAACCTCCACTTCGTTACACCTTAAATATCCCAGGAAAGAGAAAAATGGATAAAGAAGTTGTGGTCCTTATGTACAAAGGAATATCACTCAGCCATGAAATCAACGTCATAAGGCTAGTAGCAGCATGATGATTGGATTTAGGTACGACGATTCTAAGTGAAATAAGTCACACAGAAAAAGACACTTGCCATAAGATATCACTTATAGAGGGAATGTAAAAACCGCTACACTTGAACTGAATTACAAAACAGAACAGAGTCACACGTTTAGAAAACACACTACAGCTGCTTAACGGGAAAGGTGAGCTGGGGTGATGCCTAAAACAAGGGTTTCAAATTAGCTCAGATACCGTTCCATAAACCCAATATGTAATAGACAAGACCTACTCCTTGCTCAGTGAACTGGACTCAACACCCCCTATTCACCGCCCAAGAATATATCTGACTAGTAAGAATCTTAAAACCTATGTATTGATATCTCCCTGTAAGTGAGTCAAGTGCGTGTAAAGCGGCATAAAGACAGCAGTGAAAAGCAGCTAAACCCCATTATAAAAATCAATAACTTTTAAAAACCCGTGAAACAAAGACAGTGAAAGAGAGAGAAATTCTTACAAAATTCGTTCAGGGGCTGTGATGCCACCTGGATTGACCATATCTAGACCCACAGCTGATTGCGACATAAGGGTGGACACTCTTGGGGCTGAGAGGTTTGGTGAGGTTGGGTGAGCAAAAGCAGACCATTTAAAGTAATACTGCTTGGTACCCATCCCATGGGTCCCAAATCTCCAGGTTCAAGGGCATCTTCCTACATCGAAAACATGCATGAGAAACCCAGAAGATGGTACACCGTGTGATCGGGAATGGTTGCTAAAACGCACCTCATTTCTCGTCTGATGGTGCTCGGGTTCGCCATTCTAGCCGCTTTACTAGCAATCTTCCTCCTTGGAGAATCAGCAGCTTTAACCTCCTGTTCCATACAGGTTGCAATTTGTCCTGAGGATGAACGGGAAGAGGGGGAACCATTGGGAGACTAGCTCTAGGTGTTGGGACAGGCACAGGTCACTCTATTTTCCCATCAGGAAGAAGAATTAACCACAGGCTCATCCTGCCGCCCGGAACCCGAATAGGGCCTGAAGCAATCCTGCGCTTTTGCGGCCAGCTCCCAAGAAAGCGAGTTGAAAAATGGAGCTCAGGGGCACTGCAATTCACAAACCTGCAGAGTTATAAATGATAACTCTCGTCCACAAATATATTCAGGGAAGGCAACGAAGAGGATTTGAAAGCAAGGCAGAATTGCAGGAAACAGATTTCAGGAGGTAGATTCGAATCGCCTTTAAAGCACAGGAAAAGCGGCAAAACCTCGACAATGATGCCCTTGGCCAAAAAGGGCGTATGCGTTTTTTCCTGAATATATTCAGGAAAAAACGCATACGCCCTTTTTGGCCAACCAAGCAACCTGGAAAGGCAAATCAGCGCTACAAAGAAGTCTCGCTTCGCATCGGTCAAAAGGGCCATGCTGAATAAAGGGTCAAAACCAGAAATGCAGGACAGGCCATGGAGAAACGGGAGCCTTGCTACGCTGATGGGCGGGATGTAAATTGCCAACAGCCAGTCTGGAGAAGTGTACGGTGTGTCCTGAAACATCTAAAAAACACAGCTTAGAGAGCATAGGGCACTTCCACTCATGGGCGTATACATTGGGAAAACTAAAAATCAGCAAGACACAGGCACCCCAAAGTTTAGGGCTGCTCTGTTGACAAGATCCTCCACTTCGTTACACCTTAAATATCCCAGGAAAGAGAAAAATGGATAAAGAAGTTGTGGTCCTTATGTACAAAGGAATATCACTCAGCCATGAAATCAACGTCATAAGGCTAGTAGCAGCATGAAGAGTGGATTTAGGTACGACGATTCTAAGTGAAATAAGTCACACAGAAAAAGACACTTGCCATAAGATATCACTTATAGAGGGAATGGAAAAACCGCTACACTGGAACTGAATTACAAAACAGAACAGAGTCACACCTTTAGAAAACACACTATAGCTGCTTAACGGGAAAGGTGAGGTGAGGTGATGCCTAAAACAAGGGTTTCAAATTAGCTCAGATACCGTTCCATAAACCCAATATGTAATAGACAATACCTACTCCTTGCTCAGTGAACTGGACTCAACACCCCCTATTCACCGCCCAAGAATATATCTGACTAGTAAGAATTTTAAAACCTATGTATTGATATCTCTCTGTAAGTGAGTCAAGTGCGTGTAAAGCGGCATAAAGACAGCAGTGAAAAGCAGCTAAACCCCATTACAAAAATCAATATCTTTTAAAAACCCGTGAAACAAAGACAGTGAAAGAGAGAGAAATTCTTACAAAATTCCTTCAGGGGCTGTGATGCCACCTGGATTGACCATATCTAGACCCACAGCTGATTGCGACATAAGGGTGGACACTCTTGGGGCTGAGAGGTTTGGTGAGGTTGGGTGAGCAAACGCAGACCCTTTAAAGTAATACTGCTTGGTACCCATCCCATGGGTCCCAAATCTCCAGGTTCAAGGGCATCTTCCTACATCGAAAACATGCATGAGAAACCCAGAAGATGGTACACCGTGTGATCGGGAAAGGGTGCTAAAACGCACCTCATTTCTCGTCTGATGGTGCTCGGGTTCGCCATTCTAGCCGCTTTACTAGCAATCTTCCTCCTTGGAGAATCAGCAGCTTTAACCTTCTGTTCCGTACAGGTGGCAATTTGTCCTGAGGATGAACGGGAAGAGGGGGAACCAATGGGAGACTAGCTCTAGGTGTTGGGACAGGCACAGGTCACTCTATTTTCCCATCAGGAAGAAGAATTAACCACAGGCTCATCCTGCCGCCCGGAACCCGAATAGGGCCTGAAGCAATCCTGCGCTTTTGCGGCCAGCTCCCAAGAAAGTGAGTTGAAAAATGGAGCTCAGGGGCACTGCAATTCACAAACCTGCAGAGTTATAAATGATAACTCTCGTCCACAAATATATTCAGGGAAGGCAACGAAGAGGATTTGAAAGCAAGGCAGAATTGCAGGAAACAGATTTCAGGAGGTAGATTCGAATCGCCTTTAAAGCACAGGAAAAGCGGCAAAACCTCGACAATGATGCCCTTGGCCAAAAAGGGCGTATGCGTTTTTTCCTGAATATATTCAGGAAAAAACGCATACGCCCTTTTTGGCCAACCAAGCAACCTGGAAAGGCAAATCAGCGCTACAAAGAAGTCTCGCTTCGCATCGGTCAAAAGGGCCATGCTAAATAAAGGGTCAAAACCAGAAATGCAGGACAGGCCATGGAGAAACGGGAGCCATGCTACGCTGATGGGCGGGATGTAAATTGCCAACAGCCACTCTGGAGAAGTGTACGGTGTGTCCTGAAACATCTAACAAACACAGCTTAGAGAGCATAGGGCACTTCCACTCATGGGCGTATCCATTGGGAAAACTAAAAATCAGCAAGACACAGGCACCCCAAAGTTTAGGGCTGCTCTGTTGACAAGAACCTCCACTTCGTTACACCTTAAATATCCCAGGAAAGAGAAAAATGGATAAAGAAGTTGTGGTCCTTATGTACAAAGGAATATCACTCAGCCATGAAATCAACGTCATAAGGCTCGTAGCAGCATGATGAGTGGATTTAGGTACGACGATTCTAAGTGAAATAAGTCACACAGAAAAAGACACTTGCCATAAGATATCACTTATAGAGGGAATGGAAAAACCGCTACACTGGAACTGAATTACAAAACAGAACAGAGTCACACGTTTAGAAAACACACTATAGCTGCTTAACGGGAAAGGTGAGGTGGGGTGATGCCTAAAACAAGGGTTTCAAATTAGCTCAGATACCGTTCCATAAACCCAATATGTAATAGACAAGACCTACTCCTTGCTCAGTGAACTGGACTCAACACCCCCTATTCACCACCCAAGAATATATCTGACTAGTAAGAATCTTAAAACCTATGTATTGATATCTCTCTGTAAGTGAGTCAAGTGCGTGTAAAGCAGCATAAAGACAGCAGTGAAAAGCAGCTAAACCCCATTATAAAAATCAATAACTTTTAAAAACCCGTGAAACAAAGACAGTGAAAGAGAGAGAAATTCTTACAAAATTCGTTCAGGGGCTGTGATGCCACCTGGATTGACCATATCTAGACCCACAGCTGATTGCGACATAAGGGTGGACACTCTTGGGGCTGAGAGGTTTGGTGAGGTTGGGTGAGCAAACGCAGACCCTTTAAAGTCATACTGCGTGGTACCCATCCCATGGGTCCCAAATCTCCAGGTTCAAGGGCATCTTCCTACATCGAAAACATGCATGAGAATCCCAGAAGATGGTACACAGTGTGATCGGGAAAGGTTGCTAAAACGGACCTCATTTCTCGTCTGATGGTGCTCGGGTTCGCCATTCCAGCCGCTTTACTAGCAATCTCCCTCCTTGGAGAATCAGCAGGTTTAACCTCCTGTTCCGTACAGGTTGCAATTTGTCCTGAGGATGAACGGGAAGAGGGGGAACCAATGGGAGACTAGCTCTAGGTGTTGGGACAGGCACAGGTCACTCTATTTTCCCATCAGGAAGAAGAATTAACCACAGGCTCATCCTGCCGCCCGGAACCCGAATAGGGCCTGAAGCAATCCTGCGCTTTTGCGGCCAGCTCCCAAGAAAGCGAGTTGAAAAATGGAGCTCAGGGGCACTGCAATTCACAAACCTGCAGAGTTATAAATAATAACTCTCGTCCACAAATATATTCAGGGAAGGCAACGAAGAGGATTTGAAAGCAAGGCAGAATTGCAGGAAACAGATTTCAGGAGGTAGATTCGAATCGCCTTTAAAGCACAGGAAAAGCGGCAAAACCTCGACAATGATGCCCTTGGCCAAAAAGGGCGTATGCGTTTTTTCCTGAATATATTCAGGAAAAAACGCATACGCCCTTTTTGGCCAACCAAGCAACCTGGAAAGGCAAATCAGCGCTACAAAGAAGTCTCGCTTCGCATCGGTCAAAAGGGCCATGCTGAATAAAGGGTCAAAACCAGAAATGCAGGACAGGCCATGGAGAAACGGGAGCCTTGCTACGCTGATGGGCGGGATGTAAATTGCCAACAGCCACTCTGGAGAAGTGTACGGTGTGTCCTGAAACATCTAAAAAACACAGCTTAGAGAGCATAGGGCACTTCCACTCATGGGCGTATACATTGGGAAAACTAAAAATCAGCAAGACACAGGCACCCCAAAGTTTAGGGCTGCTCTGTTGACAAGAACCTCCACTTCGTTACACCTTAAATATCCCAGGAAAGAGAAAAATGGATAAAGAAGTTGTGGTCCTTATGTACAAAGGAATATCACTCAGCCATGAAATCAACGTCATAAGGCTCGTAGCAGCATGATGAGTGGATTTAGGTACGACGATTCTAAGTGAAATAAGTCACACAGAAAAAGACACTTGCCATAAGATATCACTTATAGAGGGAATGGAAAAACCGCTACACTGGAACTGAATTACAAAACAGAACAGAGTCACACGTTTAGAAAACACACTATAGCTGCTTAACGGGAAAGGTGAGCTGGGGTGATGCCTAAAACAAGGGTTTCAAATTAGCTCAGATACCGTTCCATAAACCCAATATGTAATAGACAAGACCTACTCCTTGCTCAGTTAACTGGACTCAACACCCCCTATTCACCGCCCAAGAATATATCTGACTAGTAAGAATCTTAAAACCTATGTATTGATATCTCCCTGTAAGTGAGTCAAGTGCGTGTAAAGCGGCATAAAGACAGCAGTGAAAAGCAGCTAAACCCCATTATAAAAATCAATAACTTTTAAAAACCCGTGAAACAAAGACAGTGAAAGAGAGAGAAATTCTTACAAAATTCGTTCAGGGGCTGTGATGCCACCTGGATTGACCATATCTAGACCCACAGCTGATTGCGACATAAGGGTGGACACTCTTGGGGCTGAGAGGTTTGGTGAGGTTGGGTGAGCAAAAGCAGACCATTTAAAGTAATACTGCTTGGTACCCATCCCATGGGTCCCAAATCTCCAGGTTCAAGGGCATCTTCCTACATCGAAAACATGCATGAGAAACCCAGAAGATG
The DNA here is from genome assembly GCF_028021215.1 of Eschrichtius robustus. Classification (NCBI taxonomy): domain Eukaryota; kingdom Metazoa; phylum Chordata; class Mammalia; order Artiodactyla; family Eschrichtiidae; genus Eschrichtius; species Eschrichtius robustus. The sequence goes on from NC_090830.1 coordinate 51,186,465, forward strand.
GTACACCGTGTGATCGGGAATGGTTGCTAAAACGCACCTCATTTCTCGTCTGATGGTGCTCGGGTTCGCCATTCTAGCCGCTTTACTAGCAATCTTCCTCCTTGGAGAATCAGCAGCTTTAACCTCCTGTTCCATACAGGTTGCAATTTGTCCTGAGGATGAACGGGAAGAGGGGGAACCATTGGGAGACTAGCTCTAGGTGTTGGGACAGGCACAGGTCACTCTATTTTCCCATCAGGAAGAAGAATTAACCACAGGCTCATCCTGCCGCCCGGAACCCGAATAGGGCCTGAAGCAATCCTGCGCTTTTGCGGCCAGCTCCCAAGAAAGCGAGTTGAAAAATGGAGCTCAGGGGCACTGCAATTCACAAACCTGCAGAGTTATAAATGATAACTCTCGTCCACAAATATATTCAGGGAAGGCAACGAAGAGGATTTGAAAGCAAGGCAGAATTGCAGGAAACAGATTTCAGGAGGTAGATTCGAATCGCCTTTAAAGCACAGGAAAAGCGGCAAAACCTCGACAATGATGCCCTTGGCCAAAAAGGGCGTATGCGTTTTTTCCTGAATATATTCAGGAAAAAACGCATACGCCCTTTTTGGCCAACCAAGCAACCTGGAAAGGCAAATCAGCGCTACAAAGAAGTCTCGCTTCGCATCGGTCAAAAGGGCCATGCTGAATAAAGGGTCAAAACCAGAAATGCAGGACAGGCCATGGAGAAACGGGAGCCTTGCTACGCTGATGGGCGGGATGTAAATTGCCAACAGCCACTCTGGAGAAGTGTACGGTGTGTCCTGAAACATCTAAAAAACACAGCTTAGAGAGCATAGGGCACTTCCACTCATGGGCGTATACATTGGGAAAACTAAAAATCAGCAAGACACAGGCACCCCAAAGTTTAGGGCTGCTCTGTTGACAAGATCCTCCACTTCGTTACACCTTAAATATCCCAGGAAAGAGAAAAATGGATAAAGAAGTTGTGGTCCTTATGTACAAAGGAATATCACTCAGCCATGAAATCAACGTCATAAGGCTAGTAGCAGCATGAAGAGTGGATTTAGGTACGACGATTCTAAGTGAAATAAGTCACACAGAAAAAGACACTTGCCATAAGATATCACTTATAGAGGGAATGGAAAAACCGCTACACTGGAACTGAATTACAAAACAGAACAGAGTCACACGTTTAGAAAACACACTATAGCTGCTTAACGGGAAAGGTGAGGTGGGGTGATGCCTAAAACAAGGGTTTCAAATTAGCTCAGATACCGTTCCACAAACCCAATATGTAATAGACAAGACCTACTCCTTGCTCAGTGAACTGGACTCAACACCCCCTATTCACCGCCCAAGAATATATCTGACTAGTAAGAATCTTAAAACCTATGTATTGATATCTCTCTGTAAGTGAGTCAAGTGCGTGTAAAGCGGCATAAACACAGCAGTGAAAAGCAGCTAAACCCCATTATAAAAATCAATAACTTTTAAAAACCCGTGAAACAAAGACAGTGAAAGAGAGAGAAATTCTTACAAAATTCGTTCAGGGGCTGTGATGCCACCTGGATTGACCATATCTAGACCCACAGCTGATTGCGACATAAGGGTGGACACTCTTGGGGCTGAGAGGTTTGGTGAGGTTGGGTGAGCAAACGCAGACCCTTTAAAGTAATACTGCTTGGTACCCATTCCATGGGTCCCAAATCTCCAGGTTCAAGGGCATCTTCCTACATCGAAAACATGCATGAGAAACCCAGAAGATGGTACACCGTGTGATCGGGAAAGGTTGCTAAAACGCACCTCATTTCTCGTCTGATGGTGCTCGGGTTCGCCATTCTAGCCGCTTTACTAGCAATCTTCCTCCTTGGAGAATCAGCAGCTTTAACCTCCTGTTCCGTACAGGTTGCAATTTGTCCTGAGGATGAACGGGAAGAGGGGGAACCAATGGGAGACTAGCTCTAGGTGTTGGGACAGGCACATGTCACTCTATTTTCCCATCAGAAAGAAGAATTAACCACAGGCTCATCCTGCCGCCCGGAACCCGAATAGGGCCTGAAGCAATCCTGCGCTTTTGCGGCCAGCTCCCAAGAAAGCGAGTTGAAAAATGGAGCTCAGGGGCACTGCAATTCACAAACCTGCAGAATTATAAATGATAACTCTTGTCCACAAATATATTCAGGGAAGGCAACGAAGAGGATTTGAAAGCAAGGCAGAATTGCAGGAAACAGATTTCAGGAGGTAGATTCGAATCGCCTTTAAAGCACAGGAAAAGCGGCAAAACCTCGACAATGATGCCCTTGGCCAAAAAGGGCGTATGCGTTTTTTCCTGAATATATTCAGGAAAAAACGCATACGCCCTTTTTGGCCAACCAAGCAACCTGGAAAGGCAAATCAGCGCTACAAAGAAGTCTCGCTTCGCATCGGTCAAAAGGGCCATGCTGAATAAAGGGTCAAAACCAGAAATGCAGGACAGGCCATGGAGAAACGGGAGCCTTGCTACGCTGTTGGGCGAGATGTAAATTGCCAACAGCCACTCTGGAGAAGTGTACGGTGTGTCCTGAAACATCTAACAAACACAGCTTAGAGAGCATAGGGCACTTCCACTCATGGGCGTATCCATTGGGAAAACTAAAAATCAGCAAGACACAGGCACCCCAAAGTTTAGGGCTGCTCTGTTGACAAGAACCTCCACTTCGTTACACCTTAAATATCCCAGGAAAGAGAAAAATGGATAAAGAAGTCGTGGTCCTTATGTACAAAGGAATATCACTCAGCCATGAAATCAACGTCATAAGGCTAGTAGCAGCATGATGATTGGATTTAGGTACGACGATTCTAAGTGAAATAAGTCACACAGAAAAAGACACTTGCCATAAGATATCACTTATAGAGGGAATGGAAAAACCGCTACACTGGAACTGAATTACAAAACAGAACAGAGTCACACCTTTAGAAAACACACTATAGCTGCTTAACGGGAAAGGTGAGCTGGGGTGATGCCTAAAACAAGGGTTTCAAATTAGCTCAGATACCGTTCCATAAACCCAATATGTAATAGACAAGACCTACTCCTTGCTCAGTGAACTGGACTCAACACCCCCTATTCACCGCCCAAGAATATATCTGACTAGTAAGAATCTTAAAACCTATGTATTGATATCTCTCTGTAAGTGAGTCAAGTGCGTGTAAAGCGGCATAAAGACAGCAGTGAAAAGCAGCTAAACCCCATTATAAAAATCAATAACTTTTAAAAACCCGTGAAACAAAGACAGTGAAAGAGAGAGAAATTCTTACAAAATTCGTTCAGGGGCTGTGATGCCACCTGGATTGACCATATCTAGACCCACAGCTGATTGCGACATAAGGGTGGACACTCTTGGGGCTGAGAGTTTTGGTGAGGTTGGGTGAGCAAACGCAGACCCTTTAAAGTAATACTGCTTGGTACCCATTCCATGGGTCCCAAATCTCCAGGTTCAAGGGCATCTTCTTACATCGAAAACATGCATGAGAAACCCAGAAGATGGTACACCGTGTGATCGGGAAAGGTTGCTAAAACGCACCTCATTTCTCGTCTGATGGTGCTCGGGTTCGCCATTCTAGCCGCTTTACTAGCAATCTTCCTCCTTGGAGAATCAGCAGCTTTAACCTCCTGTTCCGTACAGGTTGCAATTTGTCCTGAGGATGAACGGGAAGAGGGGGAACCAATGGGAGACTAGCTCTAGGTGTTGGGACAGGCACAGGTCACTCTATTTTCCCATCAGAAAGAAGAATTAACCACAGGCTCATCCTGCCGCCCGGAACCCGAATAGGGCCTGAAGCAATCCTGCGCTTTTGCGGCCAGCTCCCAAGAAAGCGAGTTGAAAAATGGAGCTCAGGGGCACTGCAATTCACAAACCTGCAGAATTATAAATGATAACTCTTGTCCACAAATATATTCAGGGAAGGCAACGAAGAGGATTTGAAAGCAAGGCAGAATTGCAGGAAACAGATTTCAGGAGGTAGATTCGAATCGCCTTTAAAGCACAGGAAAAGCGGCAAAACCTCGACAATGATGCCCTTGGCCAAAAAGGGCGTATGCGTTTTTTCCTGAATATATTCAGGAAAAAACGCATACGCCCTTTTTGGCCAACCAAGCAACCTGGAAAGGCAAATCAGCGCTACAAAGAAGTCTCGCTTCGCATCGGTCAAAAGGGCCATGCTGAATAAAGGGTCAAAACCAGAAATGCAGGACAGGCCATGGAGAAACGGGAGCCTTGCTACGCTGTTGGGCGAGATGTAAATTGCCAACAGCCACTCTGGAGAAGTGTACGGTGTGTCCTGAAACATCTAACAAACACAGCTTAGAGAGCATAGGGCACTTCCACTCATGGGCGTATCCATTGGGAAAACTAAAAATCAGCAAGACACAGGCACCCCAAAGTTTAGGGCTGCTCTGTTGACAAGAACCTCCACTTCGTTACACCTTAAATATCCCAGGAAAGAGAAAAATGGATAAAGAAGTTGTGGTCCTTATGTACAAAGGAATATCACTCAGCCATGAAATCAACGTCATAAGGCTAGTAGCAGCATGATGATTGGATTTAGGTACGACGATTCTAAGTGAAATAAGTCACACAGAAAAAGACACTTGCCATAAGATATCACTTATAGAGGGAATGTAAAAACCGCTACACTTGAACTGAATTACAAAACAGAACAGAGTCACACGTTTAGAAAACACACTACAGCTGCTTAACGGGAAAGGTGAGCTGGGGTGATGCCTAAAACAAGGGTTTCAAATTAGCTCAGATACCGTTCCATAAACCCAATATGTAATAGACAAGACCTACTCCTTGCTCAGTGAACTGGACTCAACACCCCCTATTCACCGCCCAAGAATATATCTGACTAGTAAGAATCTTAAAACCTATGTATTGATATCTCTCTGTAAGTGAGTCAAGTGCGTGTAAAGCGGCATAAAGACAGCAGTGAAAAGCAGCTAAACCCCATTATAAAAATCAATAACTTTTAAAAACCCGTGAAAGAAAGACAGTGAAAGAGAGAGAAATTCTTACAAAATTCGTTCAGGGGCTGTGATGCCACCTGGATTGACCATATCTAGACCCACAGCTGATTGCGACAAAAGGGTGGACACTCTTGGGGCTGAGAGGTTTGGTGAGGTTGGGTGAGCAAACGCAGACCCTTTAAAGTAATACTGCGTGGTACCCATCCCATGGGTCCCAAATCTCCAGGTTCAAGGGCATCTTCCTACATCGAAAACATGCATGAGAATCCCAGAAGATGGTACACCGTGTGATCGGGAAAGGTTGCTAAAACGCACCTCATTTCTCGTCTGATGGTGCTCGGGTTCGCCATTCTAGCCGCTTTACTAGCAATCTTCCTCCTTGGAGAATCAGCAGCTTTAACCTCCTGTTCCGTACAGGTTGCAATTTGTCCTGAGGATGAACGGGAAGAGGGGGAACCAATGGGAGACTAGCTCTAGGTGTTGGGACAGGCACAGGTCACTCTATTTTCCCATCAGAAAGAAGAATTAACCACAGGCTCATCCTGCCGCCCGGAACCCGAATAGGGCCTGAAGCAATCCTGCGCTTTTGCGGCCAGCTCCCAAGAAAGCGAGTTGAAAAATGGAGCTCAGGGGCACTGCAATTCACAAATCTGCAGAGTTATAAATGATAACTGTCGTCCACAAATATATTCAGGGAAGGCAACGAAGAGGATTTGAAAGCAAGGCAGAATTGCAGGAAACAGATTTCAGGAGGTAGATTCGAATCGCCTTTAAATCACAGGAAAAGCGGCAAAACCTCGACAATGATGCCCTTGGCCAAAAAGGGCGTATGCGTTTTTTCCTGAATATATTCAGGAAAAAACGCATACGCCCTTTTTGGCCAACCAAGCAACCTGGAAAGGCAAATCAGCGCTACAAAGAAGTCTCGCTTCGCATCGGTCAAAAGGGCCATGCTGAATAAAGGGTCAAAACCAGAAATGCAGGACAGGCCATGGAGAAACGGGAGCCTTGCTACGCTGATGGGCGGGATGTAAATTGCCAACAGCCAGTCTGGAGAAGTGTACGGTGTGTCCTGAAACATCTAAAAAACACAGCTTAGAGAGCATAGGGCACTTCCACTCATGGGCGTATACATTGGGAAAACTAAAAATCAGCAAGACACAGGCACCCCAAAGTTTAGGGCTGCTCTGTTGACAAGATCCTCCACTTCGTTACACCTTAAATATCCCAGGAAAGAGAAAAATGGATAAAGAAGTTGTGGTCCTTATGTACAAAGGAATATCACTCAGCCATGAAATCAACGTCATAAGGCTAGTAGCAGCATGAAGAGTGGATTTAGGTACGACGATTCTAAGTGAAATAAGTCACACAGAAAAAGACACTTGCCATAAGATATCACTTATAGAGGGAATGGAAAAACCGCTACACTGGAACTGAATTACAAAACAGAACAGAGTCACACGTTTAGAAAACACACTATAGCTGCTTAACGGGAAAGGTGAGGTGAGGTGATGCCTAAAACAAGGGTTTCAAATTAGCTCAGATACCGTTCCATAAACCCAATATGTAATAGACAATACCTACTCCTTGCTCAGTGAACTGGACTCAACACCCCCTATTCACCGCCCAAGAATATATCTGACTAGTAAGAATCTTAAAACCTATGTATTGATATCTCTCTGTAAGTGAGTCAAGTGCGTGTAAAGCGGCATAAAGACAGCAGTGAAAAGCAGCTAAACCCCATTACAAAAATCAATATCTTTTAAAAACCCGTGAAACAAAGACAGTGAAAGAGAGAGAAATTCTTACAAAATTCCTTCAGGGGCTGTGATGCCACCTGGATTGACCATATCTAGACCCACAGCTGATTGCGACATAAGGGTGGACACTCTTGGGGCTGAGAGGTTTGGTGAGGTTGGGTGAGCAAACGCAGACCCTTTAAAGTAATACTGCTTGGTACCCATCCCATGGGTCCCAAATCTCCAGGTTCAAGGGCATCTTCCTACATCGAAAACATGCATGAGAAACCCAGAAGATGGTACACCGTGTGATCGGGAAAGGGTGCTAAAACGCACCTCATTTCTCGTCTGATGGTGCTCGGGTTCGCCATTCTAGCCGCTTTACTAGCAATCTTCCTCCTTGGAGAATCAGCAGCTTTAACCTTCTGTTCCGTACAGGTTGCAATTTGTCCTGAGGATGAACGGGAAGAGGGGGAACCAATGGGAGACTAGCTCTAGGTGTTGGGACAGGCACAGGTCACTCTATTTTCCCATCAGGAAGAAGAATTAACCACAGGCTCATCCTGCCGCCCGGAACCCGAATAGGGCCTGAAGCAATCCTGCGCTTTTGCGGCCAGCTCCCAAGAAAGTGAGTTGAAAAATGGAGCTCAGGGGCACTGCAATTCACAAACCTGCAGAGTTATAAATGATAACTCTCGTCCACAAATATATTCAGGGAAGGCAACGAAGAGGATTTGAAAGCAAGGCAGAATTGCAGGAAACAGATTTCAGGAGGTAGATTCGAATCGCCTTTAAAGCACAGGAAAAGCGGCAAAACCTCGACAATGATGCCCTTGGCCAAAAAGGGCGTATGCGTTTTTTCCTGAATATATTCAGGAAAAAACGCATACGCCCTTTTTGGCCAACCAAGCAACCTGGAAAGGCAAATCAGCGCTACAAAGAAGTCTCGCTTCGCATCGGTCAAAAGGGCCATGCTAAATAAAGGGTCAAAACCAGAAATGCAGGACAGGCCATGGAGAAACGGGAGCCATGCTACGCTGATGGGCGGGATGTAAATTGCCAACAGCCACTCTGGAGAAGTGTACGGTGTGTCCTGAAACATCTAACAAACACAGCTTAGAGAGCATAGGGCACTTCCACTCATGGGCGTATCCATTGGGAAAACTAAAAATCAGCAAGACACAGGCACCCCAAAGTTTAGGGCTGCTCTGTTGACAAGAACCTCCACTTCGTTACACCTTAAATATCCCAGGAAAGAGAAAAATGGATAAAGAAGTTGTGGTCCTTATGTACAAAGGAATATCACTCAGCCATGAAATCAACGTCATAAGGCTCGTAGCAGCATGATGAGTGGATTTAGGTACGACGATTCTAAGTGAAATAAGTCACACAGAAAAAGACACTTGCCATAAGATATCACTTATAGAGGGAATGGAAAAACCGCTACACTGGAACTGAATTACAAAACAGAACAGAGTCACACGTTTAGAAAACACACTATAGCTGCTTAACGGGAAAGGTGAGGTGGGGTGATGCCTAAAACAAGGGTTTCAAATTAGCTCAGATACCGTTCCATAAACCCAATATGTAATAGACAAGACCTACTCCTTGCTCAGTGAACTGGACTCAACACCCCCTATTCACCACCCAAGAATATATCTGACTAGTAAGAATCTTAAAACCTATGTATTGATATCTCTCTGTAAGTGAGTCAAGTGCGTGTAAAGCAGCATAAAGACAGCAGTGAAAAGCAGCTAAACCCCATTATAAAAATCAATAACTTTTAAAAACCCGTGAAACAAAGACAGTGAAAGAGAGAGAAATTCTTACAAAATTCGTTCAGGGGCTGTGATGCCACCTGGATTGACCATATCTAGACCCACAGCTGATTGCGACATAAGGGTGGACACTCTTGGGGCTGAGAGGTTTGGTGAGGTTGGGTGAGCAAACGCAGACCCTTTAAAGTCATACTGCGTGGTACCCATCCCATGGGTCCCAAATCTCCAGGTTCAAGGGCATCTTCCTACATCGAAAACATGCATGAGAATCCCAGAAGATGGTACACAGTGTGATCGGGAAAGGTTGCTAAAACGGACCTCATTTCTCGTCTGATGGTGCTCGGGTTCGCCATTCCAGCCGCTTTACTAGCAATCTCCCTCCTTGGAGAATCAGCAGCTTTAACCTCCTGTTCCGTACAGGTTGCAATTTGTCCTGAGGATGAACGGGAAGAGGGGGAACCAATGGGAGACTAGCTCTAGGTGTTGGGACAGGCACAGGTCACTCTATTTTCCCATCAGGAAGAAGAATTAACCACAGGCTCATCCTGCCGCCCGGAACCCGAATAGGGCCTGAAGCAATCCTGCGCTTTTGCGGCCAGCTCCCAAGAAAGCGAGTTGAAAAATGGAGCTCAGGGGCACTGCAATTCACAAACCTGCAGAGTTATAAATAATAACTCTCGTCCACAAATATATTCAGGGAAGGCAACGAAGAGGATTTGAAAGCAAGGCAGAATTGCAGGAAACAGATTTCAGGAGGTAGATTCGAATCGCCTTTAAAGCACAGGAAAAGCGGCAAAACCTCGACAATGATGCCCTTGGCCAAAAAGGGCGTATGCGTTTTTTCCTGAATATATTCAGGAAAAAACGCATACGCCCTTTTTGGCCAACCAAGCAACCTGGAAAGGCAAATCAGCGCTACAAAGAAGTCTCGCTTCGCATCGGTCAAAAGGGCCATGCTGAATAAAGGGTCAAAACCAGAAATGCAGGACAGGCCATGGAGAAACGGGAGCCTTGCTACGCTGATGGGCGGGATGTAAATTGCCAACAGCCACTCTGGAGAAGTGTACGGTGTGTCCTGAAACATCTAAAAAACACAGCTTAGAGAGCATAGGGCACTTCCACTCATGGGCGTATACATTGGGAAAACTAAAAATCAGCAAGACACAGGCACCCCAAAGTTTAGGGCTGCTCTGTTGACAAGAACCTCCACTTCGTTACACCTTAAATATCCCAGGAAAGAGAAAAATGGATAAAGAAGTTGTGGTCCTTATGTACAAAGGAATATCACTCAGCCATGAAATCAACGTCATAAGGCTCGTAGCAGCATGATGAGTGGATTTAGGTACGACGATTCTAAGTGAAATAAGTCACACAGAAAAAGACACTTGCCATAAGATATCACTTATAGAGGGAATGGAAAAACCGCTACACTGGAACTGAATTACAAAACAGAACAGAGTCACACGTTTAGAAAACACACTATAGCTGCTTAACGGGAAAGGTGAGCTGGGGTGATGCCTAAAACAAGGGTTTCAAATTAGCTCAGATACCGTTCCATAAACCCAATATGTAATAGACAAGACCTACTCCTTGCTCAGTGAACTGGACTCAACACCCCCTATTCACCGCCCAAGAATATATCTGACTAGTAAGAATCTTAAAACCTATGTATTGATATCTCTCTGTAAGTGAGTCAAGTGCGTGTAAAGCGGCATAAAGACAGCAGTGAAAAGCAGCTAAACCCCATTATAAAAATCAATAACTTTTAAAAACCCGTGAAACAAAGACAGTGAAAGAGAGAGAAATTCTTACAAAATTCGTTCAGGGGCTGTGATGCCACCTGGATTGACCATATCTAGACCCACAGCTGATTGCGACATAAGGGTGGACACTCTTGGGGCTGAGAGGTTTGGTGAGGTTGGGTGAGCAAAAGCAGACCATTTAAAGTAATACTGCTTGGTACCCATCCCATGGGTCCCAAATCTCCAGGTTCAAGGGCATCTTCCTACATCGAAAACATGCATGAGAAACCCAGAAGATGGTACACCGTGTGATCGGGAAAGGTTGCTAAAACGCACCTCATTTCTCGTCTGATGGTGCTCGGGTTCGCCATTCTAGCCGCTTTACTAGCAATCTTCCTCCTTGGAGAATCAGCAGCTTTAACCTCCTGTTCCATACAGGTTGCAATTTGTCCTGAGGATGAACGGGAAGAGGGGGAACCATTGGGAGACTAGCTCTAGGTGTTGGGACAGGCACAGGTCACTCTATTTTCCCATCAGGAAGAAGAATTAACCACAGGCTCATCCTGCCGCCCGGAACCCGAATAGGGCCTGAAGCAATCCTGCGCTTTTGCGGCCAGCTCCCAAGAAAGCGAGTTGAAAAATGGAGCTCAGGGGCACTGCAATTCACAAACCTGCAGAGTTATAAATGATAACTCTCCTCCACAAATATATTCAGGGAAGGCAACGAAGAGGATTTGAAAGCAAGGCAGAATTGCAGGAAACAGATTTCAGGAGGTAGATTCGAATCGCCTTTAAAGCACAGGAAAAGCGGCAAAACCTCGACAATGATGCCCTTGGCCAAAAAGGGCGTATGCGTTTTTTCCTGAATATATTCAGGAAAAAACGCATACGCCCTTTTTGGCCAACCAAGCAACCTGGAAAGGCAAATCAGCGCTACAAAGAAGTCTCGCTTCGCATCGGTCAAAAGGGCCATGCTGAATAAAGGGTCAAAACCAGAAATGCAGGACAGGCCATGGAGAAACGGGAGCCTTGCTACGCTGATGGGCGGGATGTAAATTGCCAACAGCCACTCTGGAGAAGTGTATGGTGTGTCCTGAAACATCTAAAAAACACAGCTTAGAGAGCATAGGGCACTTCCACTCATGGGCGTATACATTGGGAAAACTAAAAATCAGCAACACACAGGCACCCCAAAGTTTAGGGCTGCTCTGTTGACAAGAACCTCCACTTCGTTACACCTTAAATATCCCAGGAAAGAGAAAAATGGATAAAGAAGTTGTGGTCCTTATGTACAAAGGAATATCACTCAGCCATGAAATCAACGTCATAAGGCTCGTAGCAGCATGATGAGTGGATTTAGGTACGACAATTCTAACTGAAATAAGTCACACAGAAAAAGACACTTGCCATAAGATATCACTTATAGAGGGAATGGAAAAACCGCTACACTGGAACTGAATTACAAAACAGAACAGAGTCACACCTTTAGAAAACACACTATAGCTGCTTAACGGGAAAGGTGAGGTGGGGTGATGCCTAAAACAAGGGTTTCAAATTAGCTCAGATACCGTTCCATAAACCCAATATGTAATAGACAAGACCTACTCCTTGCTCAGTGAACTGGACTCAACACCCCCTATTCACCGCCCAAGAATATATCTGACTAGTAAGAATCTTAAAACCTATGTATTGATATCTCTCTGTAAGTGAGTCAAGTGCGTGTAAAGCGGCATAAAGACAGCAGTGAAAAGCAGCTAAACCCCATTATAAAAATCAATAACTTTTAAAAACCCGTGAAACAAAGACAGTGAAAGAGAGAGAAATTCTTACAAAATTCGTTCAGGGGCTGTGATGCCACCTGGATTGACCATATCTAGACCCACAGCTGATTGCGACATAAGGGTGGACACTCTTGGGGCTGAGAGGTTTGGTGAGCAAACGCAGACCCTTTAAAGTAATACTGCTTGGTACCCATTCCATGGGTCCCAAATCTCCAGGTTCAAGGGCATCTTCCTACATCGAAAACATGCATGAGAAACCCAGAAGATGGTACACCGTGTGATCGGGAAAGGTTGCTAAAACGCACCTCATTTCTCGTCTGATGGTGCTCGGGTTCGCCATTCTAGCCGCTTTACTAGCAATCTTCCTCCTTGGAGAATCAGCAGCTTTAACCTCCTGTTCCGTACAGGTTGCAATTTGTCCTGAGGATGAACGGGAAGAGGGGGAACCAATGGGAGACTAGCTCTAGGTGTTGGGACAGGCACAGGTCACTCTATTTTCCCATCAGGAAGAAGAATTAACCACAGGCTCATCCTGCCGCCCGGAACCCGAATAGGGCCTGAAGCAATCCTGCGCTTTTGCGGCCAGCTCCCAAGAAAGCGAGTTGAAAAATGGAGCTCAGGGGCACTGCAATTCACAAATCTGCAGAGTTATAAATGAAAACTGTCGTCCACAAATATATTCAGGGAAGGCAACGAAGAGGATTTGAAAGCAAGGCAGAATTGCAGGAAACAGATTTCAGGAGGTAGATTCGAATCGCATTTAAAGCACAGGAAAAGCGGCAAAACCTCGACAATGATGCCCTTGGCCAAAAAGGGCGTATGCGTTTTTTCCTGAATATATTCAGGAAAAAACGCATACGCCCTTTTTGGCCAACCAAGCAACCTGGAAAGGCAAATCAGCGCTACAAAGAAGTCTCGCTTCGCATCGGTCAAAAGGGCCATGCTGAATAAAGGGTCAAAACCAGAAATGCAGGACAGGCCATGGAGAAACGGGAGCCTTGCTACGCTGATGGGCGGGATGTAAATTGCCAACAGCCACTCTGGAGAAGTGTACGGTGTGTCCTGAAACATCTAAAAAACACAGCTTAGAGAGCATAGGGCACTTCCACTCATGGGAGTATACATTGGGAAAACTAAAAATCAGCAAGACACAGGCACCCCAAAGTTTAGGGCTGCTCTGTTGACAAGATCCTCCACTTCGTTACACCTTAAATATCCCAGGAAAGAGAAAAATGGATAAAGAAGTTGTGGTCCTTATGTACAAAGGAATATCACTCAGCCATGAAATCAACGTCATAAGGCTAGTAGCAGCATGAAGAGTGGATTTAGGTACGACGATTCTAAGTGAAATAAGTCACACAGAAAAAGACACTTGCCATAAGATATCACTTATAGAGGGAATGGAAAAACCGCTACACTGGAACTGAATTACAAAACAGAACAGAGTCACACGTTTAGAAAACACACTATAGCTGCTTAACGGGAAAGGTGAGCTGGGGTGATGCCTAAAACAAGGGTTTCAAATTAGCTCAGATACCGTTCCATAAACCCAATATGTAATAGACAAGACCTACTCCTTGCTCAGTGAACTGGACTCAACACCCCCTATTCACCACCCAAGAATATATCTGACTAGTAAGAATCTTAAAACCTATGTATTGATATCTCTCTGTAAGTGAGTCAAGTGCGTGTAAAGCGGCATAAAGACAGCAGTGAAAAGCAGCTAAACCCCATTATAAAAATCAATAACTTTTAAAAACCCATGAAACAAAGACAGTGAAAGAGAGAGAAATTCTTACAAAATTCGTTCAGGGGCTGTGATGCCACCTGGATTGACCATATCTAGACCCACAGCTGATTGCGACATAAGGGTGGACACTCTTGGGGCTGAGAGTTTTGGTGAGGTTGGGTGAGCAAACGCAGACCCTTTAAAGTAATACTGCTTGGTACCCATTCCATGGGTCCCAAATCTCCAGGTTCAAGGGCATCTTCTTACATCGAAAACATGCATGAGAAACCCAGAAGATGGTACACCGTGTGATCGGGAAAGGTTGCTAAAACGCACCTCATTTCTCGTCTGATGGTGCTCGGGTTCGCCATTCTAGCCGCTTTACTAGCAATCTTCCTCCTTGGAGAATCAGCAGCTTTAACCTCCTGTTCCGTACAGGTTGCAATTTGTCCTGAGGATGAACGGGAAGAGGGGGAACCAATGGGAGACTAGCTCTAGGTGTTGGGACAGGCACAGGTCACTCTATTTTCCCATCAGAAAGAAGAATTAACCACAGGCTCATCCTGCCGCCCGGAACCCGAATAGGGCCTGAAGCAATCCTGCGCTTTTGCGGCCAGCTCCCAAGAAAGCGAGTTGAAAAATGGAGCTCAGGGGCACTGCAATTCACAAACCTGCAGAATTATAAATGATAACTCTTGTCCACAAATATATTCAGGGAAGGCAACGAAGAGGATTTGAAAGCAAGGCAGAATTGCAGGAAACAGATTTCAGGAGGTAGATTCGAATCGCCTTTAAAGCACAGGAAAAGCGGCAAAACCTCGACAATGATGCCCTTGGCCAAAAAGGGCGTATGCGTTTTTTCCTGAATATATTCAGGAAAAAACGCATACGCCCTTTTTGGCCAACCAAGCAACCTGGAAAGGCAAATCAGCGCTACAAAGAAGTCTCGCTTCGCATCGGTCAAAAGGGCCATGCTGAATAAAGGGTCAAAACCAGAAATGCAGGAAAGGCCATGGAGAAACGGGAGCCTTGCTACGCTGTTGGGCGAGATGTAAATTGCCAACAGCCACTCTGGAGAAGTGTACGGTGTGTCCTGAAACATCTAACAAACACAGCTTAGAGAGCATAGGGCACTTCCACTCATGGGCGTATCCATTGGGAAAACTAAAAATCAGCAAGACACAGGCACCCCAAAGTTTAGGGCTGCTCTGTTGACAAGAACCTCCACTTCGTTACACCTTAAATATCCCAGGAAAGAGAAAAATGGATAAAGAAGTTGTGGTCCTTATGTACAAAGGAATATCACTCAGCCATGCAATCAACGTCATAAGGCTAGTAGCAGCATGATGATTGGATTTAGGTACGACGATTCTAAGTGAAATAAGTCACACAGAAAAAGACACTTGCCATAAGATATCACTTATAGAGGGAATGTAAAAACCGCTACACTTGAACTGAATTACAAAACAGAACAGAGTCACACGTTTAGAAAACACACTACAGCTGCTTAACGGGAAAGGTGAGCTGGGGTGATGCCTAAAACAAGGGTTTCAAATTAGCTCAGATACCGTTCCATAAACCCAATATGTAATAGACAAGACCTACTCCTTGCTCAGTGAACTGGACTCAACACCCCCTATTCACCGCCCAAGAATATATCTGACTAGTAAGAATCTTAAAACCTATGTATTGATATCTCTCTGTAAGTGAGTCAAGTGCGTGTAAAGCGGCATAAAGACAGCAGTGAAAAGCAGCTAAACCCCATTATAAAAATCAATAACTTTTAAAAACCCGTGAAACAAAGACAGTGAAAGAGAGAGAAATTCTTACAAAATTCGTTCAGGGGCTGTGATGCCACCTGGATTGACCATATCTAGACCCACAGCTGATTGCGACAAAAGGGTGGACACGCTTGGGGCTGAGAGGTTTGGTGAGGTTGGGTGAGCAAACGCAGACCCTTTAAAGTAATACTGCGTGGTACCCATCCCATGGGTCCCAAATCTCCAGGTTCAAGGGCATCTTCCTACATCGAAAACATGCATGAGAAACCCAGAAGATGGTACACCGTGTGATCGGGAAAGGTTGCTAAAACGCACCTCATTTCTCGTCTGATGGTGCTCGGGTTCGCCATTCTAGCCGCTTTACTAGCAATCTTCCTCCTTGGAGAATCAGCAGCTTTAACCTCCTGTTCCGTACAGGTTGCAATTTGTCCTGAGGATGAACGGGAAGAGGGGGAACCAATGGGAGACTAGCTCTAGGTGTTGGGACAGGCACAGGTCACTCTATTTTCCCATCAGAAAGAATTAACCACAGGCTCATCCTGCCGCCCGGAACCCGAATAGGGCCTGAAGCAATCCTGCGCTTTTGCGGCCAGCTCCCAAGAAAGCGAGTTGAAAAATGGAGCTCAGGGGCACTGCAATTCACAAATCTGCAGAGTTATAAATGATAACTGTCGTCCACAAATATATTCAGGGAAGGCAACGAAGAGGATTTGAAAGCAAGGCAGAATTGCAGGAAACAGATTTCAGGAGGTAGATTCGAATCGCCTTTAAAGCACAGGAAAAGCGGCAAAACCTCGACAATGATGCCCTTGGCCAAAAAGGGCGTATGCGTTTTTTCCTGAATATATTCAGGAAAAAACGCATACGCCCTTTTTGGCCAACCAAGCAACCTGGAAAGGCAAATCAGCGCTACAAAGAAGTCTCGCTTCGCATCGGTCAAAAGGGCCATGCTGAATAAAGGGTCAAAACCAGAAATGCAGGACAGGCCATGGAGAAACGGGAGCCTTGCTACGCTGATGGGCGGGATGTAAATTGCCAACAGCCACTCTGGAGAAGTGTACGGTGTGTCCTGAAACATCTAAAAAACACAGCTTAGAGAGCATAGGGCACTTCCACTCATGGGCGTATACATTGGGAAAACTAAAAATCAGCAAGACACAGGCACCCCAAAGTTTAGGGCTGCTCTGTTGACAAGATCCTCCACTTCGTTACACCTTAAATATCCCAGGAAAGAGAAAAATGGATAAAGAAGTTGTGGTCCTTATGTACAAAGGAATATCACTCAGCCATGAAATCAACGTCATAAGGCTAGTAGCAGCATGAAGAGTGGATTTAGGTACGACGATTCTAAGTGAAATAAGTCACACAGAAAAAGACACTTGCCATAAGATATCACTTATAGAGGGAATGGAAAAACCGCTACACTGGAACTGAATTACAAAACAGAACAGAGTCACACGTTTAGAAAACACACTATAGCTGCTTAACGGGAAAGGTGAGGTGGGGTGATGCCTAAAACAAGGGTTTCAAATTAGCTCAGATACCGTTCCACAAACCCAATATGTAATAGACAAGACCTACTCCTTGCTCAGTGAACTGGACTCAACACCCCCTATTCACCGCCCAAGAATATATCTGACTAGTAAGAATCTTAAAACCTATGTATTGATATCTCTCTGTAAGTGAGTCAAGTGCGTGTAAAGCGGCATAAACACAGCAGTGAAAAGCAGCTAAACCCCATTATAAAAATCAATAACTTTTAAAAACCCGTGAAACAAAGACAGTGAAAGAGAGAGAAATTCTTACAAAATTCGTTCAGGGGCTGTGATGCCACCTGGATTGACCATATCTAGACCCACAGCTGATTGCGACATAAGGGTGGACACTCTTGGGGCTGAGAGGTTTGGTGAGGTTGGGTGAGCAAACGCAGACCCTTTAAAGTAATACTGCTTGGTACCCATTCCATGGGTCCCAAATCTCCAGGTTCAAGGGCATCTTCCTACATCGAAAACATGCATGAGAAACCCAGAAGATGGTACACCGTGTGATCGGGAAAGGTTGCTAAAACGCACCTCATTTCTCGTCTGATGGTGCTCGGGTTCGCCATTCTAGCCGCTTTACTAGCAATCTTCCTCCTTGGAGAATCAGCAGCTTTAACCTCCTGTTCCGTACAGGTTGCAATTTGTCCTGAGGATGAACGGGAAGAGGGGGAACCAATGGGAGACTAGCTCTAGGTGTTGGGACAGGCACATGTCACTCTATTTTCCCATCAGAAAGAAGAATTAACCACAGGCTCATCCTGCCGCCCGGAACCCGAATAGGGCCTGAAGCAATCCTGCGCTTTTGCGGCCAGCTCCCAAGAAAGCGAGTTGAAAAATGGAGCTCAGGGGCACTGCAATTCACAAACCTGCAGAATTATAAATGATAACTCTTGTCCACAAATATATTCAGGGAAGGCAACGAAGAGGATTTGAAAGCAAGGCAGAATTGCAGGAAACAGATTTCAGGAGGTAGATTCGAATCGCCTTTAAAGCACAGGAAAAGCGGCAAAACCTCGACAATGATGCCCTTGGCCAAAAAGGGCGTATGCGTTTTTTCCTGAATATATTCAGGAAAAAACGCATACGCCCTTTTTGGCCAACCAAGCAACCTGGAAAGGCAAATCAGCGCTACAAAGAAGTCTCGCTTCGCATCGGTCAAAAGGGCCATGCTGAATAAAGGGTCAAAACCAGAAATGCAGGACAGGCCATGGAGAAACGGGAGCCTTGCTACGCTGTTGGGCGAGATGTAAATTGCCAACAGCCACTCTGGAGAAGTGTACGGTGTGTCCTGAAACATCTAACAAACACAGCTTAGAGAGCATAGGGCACTTCCACTCATGGGCGTATCCATTGGGAAAACTAAAAATCAGCAAGACACAGGCACCCCAAAGTTTAGGGCTGCTCTGTTGACAAGAACCTCCACTTCGTTACACCTTAAATATCCCAGGAAAGAGAAAAATGGATAAAGAAGTCGTGGTCCTTATGTACAAAGGAATATCACTCAGCCATGAAATCAACGTCATAAGGCTAGTAGCAGCATGATGATTGGATTTAGGTACGACGATTCTAAGTGAAATAAGTCACACAGAAAAAGACACTTGCCATAAGATATCACTTATAGAGGGAATGGAAAAACCGCTACACTGGAACTGAATTACAAAACAGAACAGAGTCACACCTTTAGAAAACACACTATAGCTGCTTAACGGGAAAGGTGAGCTGGGGTGATGCCTAAAACAAGGGTTTCAAATTAGCTCAGATACCGTTCCATAAACCCAATATGTAATAGACAAGACCTACTCCTTGCTCAGTGAACTGGACTCAACACCCCCTATTCACCGCCCAAGAATATATCTGACTAGTAAGAATCTTAAAACCTATGTATTGATATCTCTCTGTAAGTGAGTCAAGTGCGTGTAAAGCGGCATAAAGACAGCAGTGAAAAGCAGCTAAACCCCATTATAAAAATCAATAACTTTTAAAAACCCGTGAAACAAAGACAGTGAAAGAGAGAGAAATTCTTACAAAATTCGTTCAGGGGCTGTGATGCCACCTGGATTGACCATATCTAGACGCACAGCTGATTGCGACATAAGGGTGGACACTCTTGGGGCTGAGAGTTTTGGTGAGGTTGGGTGAGCAAACGCAGACCCTTTAAAGTAATACTGCTTGGTACCCATTCCATGGGTCCCAAATCTCCAGGTTCAAGGGCATCTTCTTACATCGAAAACATGCATGAGAAACCCAGAAGATGGTACACCGTGTGATCGGGAAAGGGTGCTAAAACGCACCTCATTTCTCGTCTGATGGTGCTCGGGTTCGCCATTCTAGCCGCTTTACTAGCAATCTTCCTCCTTGGAGAATCAGCAGCTTTAACCTCCTGTTCCGTACAGGTTGCAATTTGTCCTGAGGATGAACGGGAAGAGGGGGAACCAATGGGAGACTAGCTCTAGGTGTTGGGACAGGCACAGGTCACTCTATTTTCCCATCAGAAAGAAGAATTAACCACAGGCTCATCCTGCCGCCCGGAACCCGAATAGGGCCTGAAGCAATCCTGCGCTTTTGCGGCCAGCTCCCAAGAAAGCGAGTTGAAAAATGGAGCTCAGGGGCACTGCAATTCACAAACCTGCAGAATTATAAATGATAACTCTTGTCCACAAATATATTCAGGGAAGGCAACGAAGAGGATTTGAAAGCAAGGCAGAATTGCAGGAAACAGATTTCAGGAGGTAGATTCGAATCGCCTTTAAAGCACAGGAAAAGCGGCAAAACCTCGACAATGATGCCCTTGGCCAAAAAGGGCGTATGCGTTTTTTCCTGAATATATTCAGGAAAAAACGCATACGCCCTTTTTGGCCAACCAAGCAACCTGGAAAGGCAAATCAGCGCTACAAAGAAGTCTCGCTTCGCATCGGTCAAAAGGGCCATGCTGAATAAAGGGTCAAAACCAGAAATGCAGGACAGGCCATGGAGAAACGGGAGCCTTGCTACGCTGTTGGGCGAGATGTAAATTGCCAACAGCCACTCTGGAGAAGTGTACGGTGTGTCCTGAAACATCTAACAAACACAGCTTAGAGAGCATAGGGCACTTCCACTCATGGGCGTATCCATTGGGAAAACTAAAAATCAGCAAGACACAGGCACCCCAAAGTTTAGGGCTGCTCTGTTGACAAGAACCTCCACTTCGTTACACCTTAAATATCCCAGGAAAGAGAAAAATGGATAAAGAAGTTGTGGTCCTTATGTACAAAGGAATATCACTCAGCCATGAAATCAACGTCATAAGGCTCGTAGCAGCATGATGAGTGGATTTAGGTACGACGATTCTAAGTGAAATAAGTCACACAGAAAAAGACACTTGCCATAAGATATCACTTATAGAGGGAATGTAAAAACCGCTACACTTGAACTGAATTACAAAACAGAACAGAGTCACACGTTTAGAAAACACACTACAGCTGCTTAACGGGAAAGGTGAGCTGGGGTGATGCCTAAAACAAGGGTTTCAAATTAGCTCAGATACCGTTCCATAAACCCAATATGTAATAGACAAGACCTACTCCTTGCTCAGTGAACTGGACTCAACACCCCCTATTCACTGCCCAAGAATATATCTGACTAGTAAGAATCTTAAAACCTATGTATTGATATCTCTCTGTAAGTGAGTCAAGTGCGTGTAAAGCGGCATAAAGACAGCAGTGAAAAGCAGCTAAACCCCATTATAAAAATCAATAACTTTTAAAAACCCGTGAAAGAAAGACAGTGAAAGAGAGAGAAATTCTTACAAAATTCGTTCAGGGGCTGTGATGCCACCTGGATTGACCATATCTAGACCCACAGCTGATTGCGACAAAAGGGTGGACACTCTTGGGGCTGAGAGGTTTGGTGAGGTTGGGTGAGCAAACGCAGACCCTTTAAAGTAATACTGCGTGGTACCCATCCCATGGGTCCCAAATCTCCAGGTTCAAGGGCATCTTCCTACATCGAAAACATGCATGAGAAACCCAGAAGATGGTACACCGTGTGATCGGGAAAGGTTGCTAAAACGCACCTCATTTCTCGTCTGATGGTGCTCGGGTTCGCCATTCTAGCCGCTTTACTAGCAATCTTCCTCCTTGGAGAATCAGCAGCTTTAACCTCCTGTTCCGTACAGGTTGCAATTTGTCCTGAGGATGAACGGGAAGAGGGGGAACCAATGGGAGACTAGCTCTAGGTGTTGGGACAGGCACAGGTCACTCTATTTTCCCATCAGAAAGAAGAATTAACCACAGGCTCATCCTGCCGCCCGGAACCCGAATAGGGCCTGAAGCAATCCTGCGCTTTTGCGGCCAGCTCCCAAGAAAGCGAGTTGAAAAATGGAGCTCAGGGGCACTGCAATTCACAAATCTGCAGAGTTATAAATGATAACTGTCGTCCACAAATATATTCAGGGAAGGCAACGAAGAGGATTTGAAAGCAAGGCAGAATTGCAGGAAACAGATTTCAGGAGGTAGATTCGAATCGCCTTTAAAGCACAGGGAAAGCGGCAAAACCTCGACAATGATGCCCTTGGCCAAAAAGGGCGTATGCGTTTTTTCCTGAATATATTCAGGAAAAAACGCATACGCCCTTTTTGGCCAACCAAGCAACCTGGAAAGGCAAATCAGTGCTACAAAGAAGTCTCGCTTCGCATCGGTCAAAAGGGCCATGCTGAATAAAGGGTCAAAACCAGAAATGCAGGACAGGCCATGGAGAAACGGGAGCCTTGCTACGCTGATGGGCGGGATGTAAATTGCCAACAGCCACTCTGGAGAAGTGTACGGTGTGTCCTGAAACATCTAAAAAACACAGCTTAGAGAGCATAGGGCACTTCCACTCATGGGCGTATACATTGGGAAAACTAAAAATCAGCAAGACACAGGCACCCCAAAGTTTAGGGCTGCTCTGTTGACAAGATCCTCCACTTCGTTACACCTTAAATATCCCAGGAAAGAGAAAAATGGATAAAGAAGTTGTGGTCCTTATGTACAAAGGAATATCACTCAGCCATGAAATCAACGTCATAAGGCTAGTAGCAGCATGAAGAGTGGATTTAGGTACGACGATTCTAAGTGAAATAAGTCACACAGAAAAAGACACTTGCCATAAGATATCACTTATAGAGGGAATGGAAAAACCGCTACACTGGAACTGAATTACAAAACAGAACAGAGTCACACGTTTAGAAAACACACTATAGCTGCTTAACGGGAAAGGTGAGGTGGGGTGATGCCTAAAACAAGGGTTTCAAATTAGCTCAGATACCGTTCCACAAACCCAATATGTAATAGACAAGACCTACTCCTTGCTCAGTGAACTGGACTCAACACCCCCTATTCACCGCCCAAGAATATATCTGACTAGTAAGAATCTTAAAACCTATGTATTGATATCTCTCTGTAAGTGAGTCAAGTGCGTGTAAAGCGGCATAAACACAGCAGTGAAAAGCAGCTAAACCCCATTATAAAAATCAATAACTTTTAAAAACCCGTGAAACAAAGACAGTGAAAGAGAGAGAAATTCTTACAAAATTCGTTCCGGGGCTGTGATGCCACCTGGATTGACCATATCTAGACCCACAGCTGATTGCGACATAAGGGTGGACACTCTTGGGGCTGAGAGGTTTGGTGAGGTTGGGTGAGCAAACGCAGACCCTTTAAAGTAATACTGCTTGGTACCCATTCCATGGGTCCCAAATCTCCAGGTTCAAGGGCATCTTCCTACATCGAAAACATGCATGAGAAACCCAGAAGATGGTACACCGTGTGATCGGGAAAGGTTGCTAAAACGCACCTCATTTCTCGTCTGATGGTGCTCGGGTTCGCCATTCTAGCCGCTTTTCTAGCAATCTTCCTCCTTGGAGAATCAGCAGCTTTAACCTCCTGTTCCGTACAGGTTGCAATTTGTCCTGAGGATGAACGGGAAGAGGGGGAACCAATGGGAGACTAGCTCTAGGTGTTGGGACAGGCACATGTCACTCTATTTTCCCATCAGAAAGAAGAATTAACCACAGGCTCATCCTGCCGCCCGGAACCCGAATAGGGCCTGAAGCAATCCTGCGCTTTTGCGGCCAGCTCCCAAGAAAGCGAGTTGAAAAATGGAGCTCAGGGGCACTGCAATTCACAAACCTGCAGAATTATAAATGATAACTCTTGTCCACAAATATATTCAGGGAAGGCAACGAAGAGGATTTGAAAGCAAGGCAGAATTGCAGGAAACAGATTTCAGGAGGTAGATTCGAATCGCCTTTAAAGCACAGGAAAAGCGGCAAAACCTCGACAATGATGCCCTTGGCCAAAAAGGGCGTATGCGTTTTTTCCTGAATATATTCAGGAAAAAACGCATACGCCCTTTTTGGCCAACCAAGCAACCTGGAAAGGCAAATCAGCGCTACAAAGAAGTCTCGCTTCGCATCGGTCAAAAGGGCCATGCTGAATAAAGGGTCAAAACCAGAAATGCAGGACAGGCCATGGAGAAACGGGAGCCTTGCTACGCTGTTGGGCGAGATGTAAATTGCCAACATCCACTCTGGAGAAGTGTACGGTGTGTCCTGAAACATCTAACAAACACAGCTTAGAGAGCATAGGGCACTTCCACTCATGGGCGTATCCATTGGGAAAACTAAAAATCAGCAAGACACAGGCACCCCAAAGTTTAGGGCTGCTCTGTTGACAAGAACCTCCACTTCGTTACACCTTAAATATCCCAGGAAAGAGAAAAATGGATAAAGAAGTCGTGGTCCTTATGTACAAAGGAATATCACTCAGCCATGAAATCAACGTCATAAGGCTAGTAGCAGCATGATGATTGGATTTAGGTACGACGATTCTAAGTGAAATAAGTCACACAGAAAAAGACACTTGCCATAAGATATCACTTATAGAGGGAATGTAAAAACCGCTACACTTGAACTGAATTACAAAACAGAACAGAGTCACACGTTTAGAAAACACACTACAGCTGCTTA
This sequence comes from Eschrichtius robustus, assembly GCF_028021215.1. Lineage (NCBI taxonomy): Eukaryota > Metazoa > Chordata > Mammalia > Artiodactyla > Eschrichtiidae > Eschrichtius > Eschrichtius robustus. The sequence goes on from NC_090830.1 coordinate 51,210,543, forward strand.
ACGGGAAAGGTGAGCTGGGGTGATGCCTAAAACAAGGGTTTCAAATTAGCTCAGATACCGTTCCATAAACCCAATATGTAATAGACAATACCTACTCCTTGCTCAGTGAACTGGACTCAACACCCCCTATTCACCGCCCAAGAATATATCTGACTAGTAAGAATCTTAAAACCTATGTATTGATATCTCTCTGTAAGTGAGTCAACTGCGTGTAAAGCGGCATAAAGACAGCAGTGAAAAGCAGCTAAACCCCATTATAAAAATCAATAACTTTTAAAAACCCGTGAAACAAAGACAGTGAAAGAGAGAGAAATTCTTACAAAATTCGTTCAGGGGCTGTGATGCCACCTGGATTGACCATATCTAGACCCACAGCTGATTGCGACATAAGGGTGGACACTCTTGGGGCTGAGAGGTTTGGTGAGGTTGGGTGAGCAAACGCAGACCCTTTAAAGTAATACTGCGTGGTACCCATCCCATGGGTCCCAAATCTCCAGGTTCAAGGGCATCTTCCTACATCGAAAACATGCATGAGAAACCCAGAAGATGGTACACCGTGTGATCGGGAAAGGTTTCTAAAACGCACCTCATTTCTCAACTGATGGTGCTCGGGTTCGCCATTCCAGCCGCTTTACTAGCACTCTCCCTCCTTGGAGAATCAGCAGCTTTAACCTCCTGTTCCGTACAGGTTGCAATTTGTCCTGAGGATGAACGGGAGGAGGGGGAACCAATGGAAGACTAGCTCTAGGTGTTGGGACAGGAACAGGTCACTCTATTTTCCCATCAGGAAGAAGAATTAACCACAGGCTCAGCCTGCCGCCCGGAACCCGAATAGGGCCTGAAGCAATCCTGCGCCTTTGCGGCCAGCTCCCAAGAAAGCGTGTTGAAAAATGGAGCTCAGGGGCACTGCAATTCACAAACCTGCAGAGTTATAAATGATAACTCTCTTCCACAAATATATTCAGGGAAGGCAACGAAGAGGATTTGAAAGCAAGGCAGAATTGCAGGTAAGTGATTTCAGGAGGTAGATTCGAAACACATTTAAAGCACAGGAAAAGCGGCAAAACCTCGACAATGATGCCCTTGGCCAAAAAGGGCGTATGCGTTTTTTCCTGAATATATTCAGGAAAAAACGCATACGCCCTTTTTGGCCAACCAAGCAACCTGGAAAGGCAAATCAGCACTACAAAGAAGTCTCGCTTCGCATCGGTCAAAAGGGCCATGCTGAATAAAGGGTCAAAACCAGAAATGCAGGACAGGCCATGGAGAAACGGGAGCCTTGCTAAGCTGTTGGGCGAGATGTAAATTGCCAACAGCCACTCTGGAGAAGTGTACGGTGTGTCCTGAAACATCTAACAAACACAGCTTAGAGAGCATAGGGCACTTCCACTCATGGGCGTATACATTGGGAAAACTAAAAATCAGCAAGACACAGGCACCCCAAATTTTAGGGCTGCTCTGTTGACAAGAACCTCCACTTCGTTACACCTTAAATATCCCAGGAAAGAGAAAAATGGATAAAGAAGTTGTGGTCCTTATGTACAAAGGAATATCACTCAGCCATGAAATCAACGTCATAAGGCTAGTAGCAGCATGATGAGTGGATTTAGGTACGACGATTCTAAGTGAAATAAGTCACACAGAAAAAGACACTTGCCATAAGATATCACTTATAGAGGGAATGTAAAAACCGCTACACTTGAACTGAATTACAAAACAGAACAGAGTCACACGTTTAGAAAACACACTACAGCTGCTTAACGGGAAAGGTGAGCTGGGGTGATGCCTAAAACAAGGGTTTCAAATTAGCTCAGATACCGTTCCATAAACCCAATATGTAATAGACAATACCTACTCCTTGCTCAGTGAACTGGACTCAACACCCCCTATTCACCGCCCAAGAATATATCTGACTAGTAAGAATCTTAAAACCTATGTATTGATATCTCTCTGTAAGTGAGTCAAGTGCGTGTAAAGCGGCATAAAGACAGCAGTGAAAAGCAGCTAAACCCCATTACAAAAATCAATAACTTTTAAAAACCCGTGAAACAAAGACAGTGAAAGAGAGAGAAATTCTTACAAAATTCGTTCAGGGGCTGTGATGCCACCTGGATTGACCATATCTAGACCCACAGCTGATTGCGACATAAGGGTGGACACTCTTGGGGCTGAGAGGTTTGGTGAGGTTGGGTGAGCAAACGCAGACCCTTTAAAGTAATACTGCTTGGTACCCATCCCATGGGTCCCAAATCTCCAGGTTCAAGGGCATCTTCCTACATCGAAAACATGCATGAGAAACCCAGAAGATGGTACACCGTGTGATCGGGAAAGGGTGCTAAAACGCACCTCATTTCTCGTCTGATGGTGCTCGGGTTCGCCATTCTAGCCGCTTTACTAGCAATCTCCCTCCTTGGAGAATCAGCAGCTTTAACCTCCTGTTCCGTACAGGTTGCAATTTGTCCTGAGGATTAACGGGAAGAGGGGGAACCAATGGGAGACTAGCTCTAGGTGTTGGGACAGGCACAGGTCACTCTATTTTCCCATCAGGAAGAAGAATTAACCACAGGCTCATCCTGCCGCCCGGAACCCGAATAGGGCCTGAAGCAATCCTGCGCTTTTGCGGCCAGCTCCCAAGAAAGCGAGTTGAAAAATGGAGCTCAGGGGCACTGCAATTCACAAACCTGCAGAGTTATAAATGATAACTCTCGTCCACAAATATATTCAGGGAAGGCAACGAAGAGGATTTGAAAGCAAGGCAGAATTGCAGGAAACAGATTTCAGGAGGTAGATTCGAATCGCCTTTAAAGCACAGGAAAAGCGGCAAAACCTCGACAATGATGCCCTTGGCCAAAAAGGGCGTATGCGTTTTTTCCTGAATATATTCAGGAAAAAACGCATACGCCCTTTTTGGCCAACCAAGCAACCTGGAAAGGCAAATCAGCGCTACAAAGAAGTCTCGCTTCGCATCGGTCAAAAGGGCCATGCTAAATAAAGGGTCAAAACCAGAAATGCAGGACAGGCCATGGAGAAACGGGAGCCATGCTACGCTGATGGGCGGGATGTAAATTGCCAACAGCCACTCTGGAGAAGTGTACGGTGTGTCCTGAAACATCTAACAAACACAGCTTAGAGAGCATAGGGCACTTCCACTCATGGGCGTATCCATTGGGAAAACTAAAAATCAGCAAGACACAGGCACCCCAAAGTTTAGGGCTGCTCTGTTGACAAGAACCTCCACTTCGTTACACCTTAAATATCCCAGGAAAGAGAAAAATGGATAAAGAAGTTGTGGTCCTTATGTACAAAGGAATATCACTCAGCCATGAAATCAACGTCATAAGGCTCGTAGCAGCATGATGAGTGGATTTAGGTACGACGATTCTAAGTGAAATAAGTCACACAGAAAAAGACACTTGCCATAAGATATCACTTATAGAGGGAATGGAAAAACCGCTACACTGGAACTGAATTACAAAACAGAACAGAGTCACACGTTTAGAAAACACACTATAGCTGCTTAACGGGAAAGGTGAGGTGGGGTGATGCCTAAAACAAGGGTTTCAAATTAGCTCAGATACCGTTCCATAAACCCAATATGTAATAGACAAGACCTACTCCTTGCTCAGTGAACTGGACTCAACACCCCCTATTCACCGCCCAAGAATATATCTGACTAGTAAGAATCTTAAAACCTATGTATTGATATCTCTCTGTAAGTGAGTCAAGTGCGTGTAAAGCGGCATAAAGACAGCAGTGAAAAGCAGCTAAACCCCATTATAAAAATCAATAACTTTTAAAAACCCGTGAAACAAAGACAGTGAAAGAGAGAGAAATTCTTACAAAATTCGTTCCGGGGCTGTGATGCCACCTGGATTGACCATATCTAGACCCACAGCTGATTGCGACATAAGGGTGGACACTCTTGGGGCTGATAGGTTTGGTGAGGTTGGGTGAGCAAACGCAGACCCTTTAAAGTAATACTGCGTGGTACCCATCCCATGGGTCCCAAATCTCCAGGTTCAAGGGCATCTTCCTACATCGAAAACATGCATGAGAATCCCAGAAGATGGTACACCGTGTGATCGGGAAAGGTTGCTAAAACGCACCTCATTTCTCGTCTGATGGTGCTCGGGTTCGCCATTCCAGCCGCTTTACTAGCAATCTCCCTCCTTGGAGAATCAGCAGCTTTAACCTCCTGTTCCGTACAGGTTGCAATTTGTCCTGAGGATGAACGGGAAGAGGGGGAACCAATGGGAGACTAGCTCTAGGTGTTGGGACAGGCACAGGTCACTCTATTTTCCCATCAGGAAGAAGAATTAACCACAGGCTCATCCTGCCGCCCGGAACCCGAATAGGGCCTGAAGCAATCCTGCGCTTTTGCGGCCAGCTCCCAAGAAAGCGAGTTGAAAAATGGAGCTCAGGGGCACTGCAATTCACAAACCTGCAGAGTTATAAATAATAACTCTCGTCCACAAATATATTCAGGGAAGGCAACGAAGAGGATTTGAAAGCAAGGCAGAATTGCAGGAAACAGATTTCAGGAGGTAGATTCGAATCGCCTTTAAAGCACAGGAAAAGCGGCAAAACCTCGACAATGATGCCCTTGGCCAAAAAGGGCGTATGCGTTTTTTCCTGAATATATTCAGGAAAAAACGCATACGCCCTTTTTGGCCAACCAAGCTACCTGGAAAGGCAAATCAGCGCTACAAAGAAGTCTCGCTTCGCATCGGTCAAAAGGGCCATGCTGAATAAAGGGTCAAAACCAGAAATGCAGGACAAGCCATGGAGAAACGGGAGCCTTGCTACGCTGATGGGCGGGATGTAAATTGCCAACAGCCACTCTGGAGAAGTGTACGGTGTGTCCTGAAACATCTAAAAAACACAGCTTACAGAGCATAGGGCACTTCCACTCATGGGCGTATCCATTGGGAAAACTAAAATTCAGCAAGACACAGGCACCCCAAAGTTTAGGGCTGCTCTGTTGACAAGAACCTCCACTTCGTTACACCTTAAATATCCCAGGAAAGAGAAAAATGGATAAAGAAGTTGTGGTCCTTATGTACAAAGGAATATCACTCAGCCATGAAATCAACGTCATAAGGCTCGTAGCAGCATGATGAGTGGATTTAGGTACGACGATTCTAAGTGAAATAAGTCACACAGAAAAAGACACTTGCCATAAGATATCACTTATAGAGGGAATGGAAAAACCGCTACACTTGAACTGAATTACAAAACAGAACAGAGTCACACGTTTAGAAAACACACTATAGCTGCTTAACGGGAAAGGTGAGGTGGGGTGATGCCTAAAACAAGGGTTTCAAATTAGCTCAGATACCGTTCCATAAACCCAATATGTAATAGACAAGACCTACTCCTTGCTCAGTGAACTGGACTCAACACCCCCTATTCACCGCCCAAGAATATATCTGAGTAGTAAGAATCTTAAAACCTATGTATTGATATCTCTCTGTAAGTGAGTCAAGTGCGTGTAAAGCGGCATAAAGACAGCAGTGAAAAGCAGCTAAACCCCATTATAAAAATCAATAACTTTTAAAAACCCGTGAAACAAAGACAGTAAAAGAGAGAGAAATTCTTACAAAATTCGTTCAGGGGCTGTGATGCCACCTGGATTGACCATATCTAGACCCACAGCTGATTGCGACATAAGGGTGGACACTCTTGGGGCTGAGAGGTTTGGTGAGGTTGGGTGAGCAAACGCAGACCCTTTAAAGTAATACTGCTTGGTACCCATTCCATGGGTCCCAAATCTCCAGGTTCAAGGGCATCTTCCTACATCGAAAACATGCATGAGAAACCCAGAAGATGGTACACCGTGTGATCGGGAAAGGTTGCTAAAACGCACCTCATTTCTCGTCTGATGGTGCTCGGGTTCGCCATTCTAGCCGCTTTACTAGCAATCTTCCTCCTTGGAGAATCAGCAGCTTTAACCTCCTGTTCCGTACAGGTTGCAATTTGTCCTGAGGATGAACGGGAAGAGGGGGAACCAATGGGAGACTAGCTCTAGGTGTTGGGACAGGCACAGGTCACTCTATTTTCCCATCAGGAAGAAGAATTAACCACAGGCTCATCCTGCCGCCCGGAACCCGAATAGGGCCTGAAGCAATCCTGCGCTTTTGCGGCCAGCTCCCAAGAAAGCGAGTTGAAAAATGGAGCTCAGGGGCACTGCAATTCACAAATCTGCAGAGTTATAAATGATAACTGTCTTCCACAATTATATTCAGGGAAGGCAACGAAGAGGATTTGAAAGCAAGGCAGAATTGCAGGAAACAGATTTCAGGAGGTAGATTCGAATCGCCTTTAAAGCACAGGAAAAGCGGCAAAACCTCGACAATGATGCCCTTGGCCAAAAAGGGCGTATGCGTTTTTTCCTGAATATATTCAGGAAAAAACGCATACGCCCTTTTTGGCCAACCAAGCAACCTGGAAAGGCAAATCAGCACTACAAAGAAGTCTCGCTTCGCATCGGTCAAAAGGGCCATGCTGAATAAAGGGTCAAAACCAGAAATGCAGGACAGGCCATGGAGAAACGGGAGCCTTGCTAAGCTGTTGGGCGAGATGTAAATTGCCAACAGCCACTCTGGAGAAGTGTACGGTGTGTCCTGAAACATCTAACAAACACAGCTTAGAGAGCATAGGGCACTTCCACTCATGGGCGTATACATTGGGAAAACTAAAAATCAGCAAGACACAGGCACCCCAAATTTTAGGGCTGCTCTGTTGACAAGAACCTCCACTTCGTTACACCTTAAATATCCCAGGAAAGAGAAAAATGGATAAAGAAGTTGTGGTCCTTATGTACAAAGGAATATCACTCAGCCATGAAATCAACGTCATAAGGCTAGTAGCAGCATGATGAGTGGATTTAGGTACGACGATTCTAAGTGAAATAAGTCACACAGAAAAAGACACTTGCCATAAGATATCACTTATAGAGGGAATGTAAAAACCGCTACACTTGAACTGAATTACAAAACAGAACAGAGTCACACGTTTAGAAAACACACTACAGCTGCTTAACGGGAAAGGTGAGCTGGGGTGATGCCTAAAACAAGGGTTTCAAATTAGCTCAGATACCGTTCCATAAACCCAATATGTAATAGACAATACCTACTCCTTGCTCAGTGAACTGGACTCAACACCCCCTATTCACCGCCCAAGAATATATCTGACTAGTAAGAATCTTAAAACCTATGTATTGATATCTCTCTGTAAGTGAGTCAAGTGCGTGTAAAGCGGCATAAAGACAGCAGTGAAAAGCAGCTAAACCCCATTACAAAAATCAATAACTTTTAAAAACCCGTGAAACAAAGACAGTGAAAGAGAGAGAAATTCTTACAAAATTCGTTCAGGGGCTGTGATGCCACCTGGATTGACCATATCTAGACCCACAGCTGATTGCGACATAAGGGTGGACACTCTTGGGGCTGAGAGGTTTGGTGAGGTTGGGTGAGCAAACGCAGACCCTTTAAAGTAATACTGCTTGGTACCCATCCCATGGGTCCCAAATCTCCAGGTTCAAGGGCATCTTCCTACATCGAAAACATGCATGAGAAACCCAGAAGATGGTACACCGTGTGATCGGGAAAGGGTGCTAAAACGCACCTCATTTCTCGTCTGATGGTGCTCGGGTTCGCCATTCTAGCCGCTTTACTAGCAATCTCCCTCCTTGGAGAATCAGCAGCTTTAACCTCCTGTTCCGTACAGGTTGCAATTTGTCCTGAGGATGAACGGGAAGAGGGGGAACCAATGGGAGACTAGCTCTAGGTGTTGGGACAGGCACAGGTCACTCTATTTTCCCATCAGGAAGAAGAATTAACCACAGGCTCATCCTGCCGCCCGGAACCCGAATAGGGCCTGAAGCAATCCTGCGCTTTTGCGGCCAGCTCCCAAGAAAGCGAGTTGAAAAATGGAGCTCAGGGGCACTGCAATTCACAAACCTGCAGAGTTATAAATGATAACTCTCGTCCACAAATATATTCAGGGAAGGCAACGAAGAGGATTTGAAAGCAAGGCAGAATTGCAGGAAACAGATTTCAGGAGGTAGATTCGAATCGCCTTTAAAGCACAGGAAAAGCGGCAAAACCTCGACAATGATGCCCTTGGCCAAAAAGGGCGTATGCGTTTTTTCCTGAATATATTCAGGAAAAAACGCATACGCCCTTTTTGGCCAACCAAGCAACCTGGAAAGGCAAATCAGCGCTACAAAGAAGTCTCGCTTCGCATCGGTCAAAAGGGCCATGCTAAATAAAGGGTCAAAACCAGAAATGCAGGACAGGCCATGGAGAAACGGGAGCCATGCTACGCTGATGGGCGGGATGTAAATTGCCAACAGCCACTCTGGAGAAGTGTACGGTGTGTCCTGAAACATCTAACAAACACAGCTTAGAGAGCATAGGGCACTTCCACTCATGGGCGTATCCATTGGGAAAACTAAAAATCAGCAAGACACAGGCACCCCAAAGTTTAGGGCTGCTCTGTTGACAAGAACCTCCACTTCGTTACACCTTAAATATCCCAGGAAAGAGAAAAATGGATAAAGAAGTTGTGGTCCTTATGTACAAAGGAATATCACTCAGCCATGAAATCAACGTCATAAGGCTCGTAGCAGCATGATGAGTGGATTTAGGTACGACGATTCTAAGTGAAATAAGTCACACAGAAAAAGACACTTGCCATAAGATATCACTTATAGAGGGAATGGAAAAACCGCTACACTGGAACTGAATTACAAAACAGAACAGAGTCACACGTTTAGAAAACACACTATAGCTGCTTAACGGGAAAGGTGAGGTGGGGTGATGCCTAAAACAAGGGTTTCAAATTAGCTCAGATACCGTTCCATAAACCCAATATGTAATAGACAAGACCTACTCCTTGCTCAGTGAACTGGACTCAACACCCCCTATTCACCGCCCAAGAATATATCTGACTAGTAAGAATCTTAAAACCTATGTATTGATATCTCTCTGTAAGTGAGTCAAGTGCGTGTAAAGCGGCATAAAGACAGCAGTGAAAAGCAGCTAAACCCCATTATAAAAATCAATAACTTTTAAAAACCCGTGAAACAAAGACAGTGAAAGAGAGAGAAATTCTTACAAAATTCGTTCCGGGGCTGTGATGCCACCTGGATTGACCATATCTAGACCCACAGCTGATTGCGACATAAGGGTGGACACTCTTGGGGCTGAGAGGTTTGGTGAGGTTGGGTGAGCAAACGCAGACCCTTTAAAGTAATACTGCTTGGTACCCATTCCATGGGTCCCAAATCTCCAGGTTCAAGGGCATCTTCCTACATCGAAAACATGCATGAGAAACCCAGAAGATGGTACACCGTGTGATCGGGAAAGGTTGCTAAAACGCACCTCATTTCTCGTCTGATGGTGCTCGGGTTCGCCATTCTAGCCGCTTTACTAGCAATCTTCCTCCTTGGAGAATCAGCAGCTTTAACCTCCTGTTCCGTACAGGTTGCAATTTGTCCTGAGGATGAACGGGAAGAGGGGGAACCAATGGGAGACTAGCTCTAGGTGTTGGGACAGGCACAGGTCACTCTATTTTCCCATCAGGAAGAAGAATTAACCACAGGCTCATCCTGCCGCCCGGAACCCGAATAGGGCCTGAAGCAATCCTGCGCTTTTGCGGCCAGCTCCCAAGAAAGCGAGTTGAAAAATGGAGCTCAGGGGCACTGCAATTCACAAATCTGCAGAGTTATAAATGATAACTGTCTTCCACAAATATATTCAGGGAAGGCAACGAAGAGGATTTGAAAGCAAGGCAGAATTGCAGGAAACAGATTTCAGGAGGTAGATTCGAATCGCCTTTAAAGCACAGGAAAAGCGGCAAAACCTCGACAATGATGCCCTTGGCCAAAAAGGGCGTATGCGTTTTTTCCTGAATATATTCAGGAAAAAACGCATACGCCCTTTTTGGCCAACCAAGCAACCTGGAAAGGCAAATCAGCACTACAAAGAAGTCTCGCTTCGCATCGGTCAAAAGGGCCATGCTGAATAAAGGGTCAAAACCAGAAATGCAGGACAGGCCATGGAGAAACGGGAGCCTTGCTAAGCTGTTGGGCGAGATGTAAATTGCCAACAGCCACTCTGGAGAAGTGTACGGTGTGTCCTGAAACATCTAACAAACACAGCTTAGAGAGCATAGGGCACTTCCACTCATGGGCGTATACATTGGGAAAACTAAAAATCAGCAAGACACAGGCACCCCAAATTTTAGGGCTGCTCTGTTGACAAGAACCTCCACTTCGTTACACCTTAAATATCCCAGGAAAGAGAAAAATGGATAAAGAAGTTGTGGTCCTTATGTACAAAGGAATATCACTCAGCCATGAAATCAACGTCATAAGGCTAGTAGCAGCATGATGAGTGGATTTAGGTACGACGATTCTAAGTGAAATAAGTCACACAGAAAAAGACACTTGCCATAAGATATCACTTATAGAGGGAATGTAAAAACCGCTACACTTGAACTGAATTACAAAACAGAACAGAGTCACACGTTTAGAAAACACACTACAGCTGCTTAACGGGAAAGGTGAGCTGGGGTGATGCCTAAAACAAGGGTTTCAAATTAGCTCAGATACCGTTCCATAAACCCAATATGTAATAGACAATACCTACTCCTTGCTCAGTGAACTGGACTCAACACCCCCTATTCACCGCCCAAGAATATATCTGACTAGTAAGAATCTTAAAACCTATGTATTGATATCTCTCTGTAAGTGAGTCAAGTGCGTGTAAAGCGGCATAAAGACAGCAGTGAAAAGCAGCTAAACCCCATTACAAAAATCAATAACTTTTAAAAACCCGTGAAACAAAGACAGTGAAAGAGAGAGAAATTCTTACAAAATTCGTTCAGGGGCTGTGATGCCACCTGGATTGACCATATCTAGACCCACAGCTGATTGCGACATAAGGGTGGACACTCTTGGGGCTGAGAGGTTTGGTGAGGTTGGGTGAGCAAACGCAGACCCTTTAAAGTAATACTGCTTGGTACCCATCCCATGGGTCCCAAATCTCCAGGTTCAAGGGCATCTTCCTACATCGAAAACATGCATGAGAAACCCAGAAGATGGTACACCGTGTGATCGGGAAAGGGTGCTAAAACGCACCTCATTTCTCGTCTGATGGTGCTCGGGTTCGCCATTCTAGCCGCTTTACTAGCAATCTCCCTCCTTGGAGAATCAGCAGCTTTAACCTCCTGTTCCGTACAGGTTGCAATTTGTCCTGAGGATGAACGGGAAGAGGGGGAACCAATGGGAGACTAGCTCTAGGTGTTGGGACAGGCACAGGTCACTCTATTTTCCCATCAGGAAGAAGAATTAACCACAGGCTCATCCTGCCGCCCGGAACCCGAATAGGGCCTGAAGCAATCCTGCGCTTTTGCGGCCAGCTCCCAAGAAAGCGAGTTGAAAAATGGAGCTCAGGGGCACTGCAATTCACAAACCTGCAGAGTTATAAATGATAACTCTCGTCCACAAATATATTCAGGGAAGGCAACGAAGAGGATTTGAAAGCAAGGCAGAATTGCAGGAAACAGATTTCAGGAGGTAGATTCGAATCGCCTTTAAAGCACAGGAAAAGCGGCAAAACCTCGACAATGATGCCCTTGGCCAAAAAGGGCGTATGCGTTTTTTCCTGAATATATTCAGGAAAAAACGCATACGCCCTTTTTGGCCAACCAAGCTACCTGGAAAGGCAAATCAGCGCTACAAAGAAGTCTCGCTTCGCATCGGTCAAAAGGGCCATGCTGAATAAAGGGTCAAAACCAGAAATGCAGGACAGGCCATGGAGAAACGGGAGCCTTGCTACGCTGATGGGCGGGATGTAAATTGCCAACAGCCACTCTGGAGAAGTGTACGGTGTGTCCTGAAACATCTAAAAAACACAGCTTACAGAGCATAGGGCACTTCCACTCATGGGCGTATCCATTGGGAAAACTAAAATTCAGCAAGACACAGGCACCCCAAAGTTTAGGGCTGCTCTGTTGACAAGAACCTCCACTTCGTTACACCTTAAATATCCCAGGAAAGAGAAAAATGGATAAAGAAGTTGTGGTCCTTATGTACAAAGGAATATCACTCAGCCATGAAATCAACGTCATAAGGCTCGTAGCAGCATGATGAGTGGATTTAGGTACGACGATTCTAAGTGAAATAAGTCACACAGAAAAAGACACTTGCCATAAGATATCACTTATAGAGGGAATGGAAAAACCGCTACACTTGAACTGAATTACAAAACAGAACAGAGTCACACGTTTAGAAAACACACTATAGCTGCTTAACGGGAAAGGTGAGGTGGGGTGATGCCTAAAACAAGGGTTTCAAATTAGCTCAGATACCGTTCCATAAACCCAATATGTAATAGACAAGACCTACTCCTTGCTCAGTGAACTGGACTCAACACCCCCTATTCACCGCCCAAGAATATATCTGAGTAGTAAGAATCTTAAAACCTATGTATTGATATCTCTCTGTAAGTGAGTCAAGTGCGTGTAAAGCGGCATAAAGACAGCAGTGAAAAGCAGCTAAACCCCATTATAAAAATCAATAACTTTTAAAAACCCGTGAAACAAAGACAGTAAAAGAGAGAGAAATTCTTACAAAATTCGTTCAGGGGCTGTGATGCCACCTGGATTGACCATATCTAGACCCACAGCTGATTGCGACATAAGGGTGGACACTCTTGGGGCTGAGAGGTTTGGTGAGGTTGGGTGAGCAAACGCAGACCCTTTAAAGTAATACTGCTTGGTACCCATTCCATGGGTCCCAAATCTCCAGGTTCAAGGGCATCTTCCTACATCGAAAACATGCATGAGAAACCCAGAAGATGGTACACCGTGTGATCGGGAAAGGTTGCTAAAACGCACCTCATTTCTCGTCTGATGGTGCTCGGGTTCGCCATTCTAGCCGCTTTACTAGCAATCTTCCTCCTTGGAGAATCAGCAGCTTTAACCTCCTGTTCCGTACAGGTTGCAATTTGTCCTGAGGATGAACGGGAAGAGGGGGAACCAATGGGAGACTAGCTCTAGGTGTTGGGACAGGCACAGGTCACTCTATTTTCCCATCAGGAAGAAGAATTAACCACAGGCTCATCCTGCCGCCCGGAACCCGAATAGGGCCTGAAGCAATCCTGCGCTTTTGCGGCCAGCTCCCAAGAAAGCGAGTTGAAAAATGGAGCTCAGGGGCACTGCAATTCACAAATCTGCAGAGTTATAAATGATAACTGTCTTCCACAAATATATTCAGGGAAGGCAACGAAGAGGATTTGAAAGCAAGGCAGAATTGCAGGAAACAGATTTCAGGAGGTAGATTCGAATCGCCTTTAAAGCACAGGAAAAGCGGCAAAACCTCGACAATGATGCCCTTGGCCAAAAAGGGCGTATGCGTTTTTTCCTGAATATATTCAGGAAAAAACGCATACGCCCTTTTTGGCCAACCAAGCAACCTGGAAAGGCAAATCAGCGCTACAAAGAAGTCTCGCTTCGCATCGGTCAAAAGGGCCATGCTGAATAAAGGGTCAAAACCAGAAATGCAGGACAGGCCATGGAGAAACGGGAGCCTTGCTACGCTGATGGGCGGGATGTAAATTGCCAACAGCCACTCTGGAGAAGTGTACGGTGTGTCCTGAAACATCTAAAAAACACAGCTTAGAGAGCATAGGGCACTTCCACTCATGGGCGTATACATTGGGAAAACTAAAAATCAGCAAGACACAGGCACCCCAAAGTTTAGGGCTGCTCTGTTGACAAGATCCTCCACTTCGTTACACCTTAAATATCCCAGGAAAGAGAAAAATGGATAAAGAAGTTGTGGTCCTTATGTACAAAGGAATATCACTCAGCCATGAAATCAACGTCATAAGGCTAGTAGCAGCATGAAGAGTGGATTTAGGTACGACGATTCTAAGTGAAATAAGTCACACAGAAAAAGACACTTGCCATAAGATATCACTTATAGAGGGAATGGAAAAACCGCTACACTGGAACTGAATTACAAAACAGAACAGAGTCACACGTTTAGAAAACACACTATAGCTGCTTAACGGGAAAGGTGAGGTGAGGTGATGCCTAAAACAAGGGTTTCAAATTAGCTCAGATACCGTTCCATAAACCCAATATTTAATAGACAAGACCTACTCCTTGCTCAGTGAACTGGACTCAACACCCCCTATTTACCGCCCAAGAATATATCTGAGTAGTAAGAATCTTAAAACCTATGTATTGATATCTCTCTGTAAGTGAGTCAAGTGTGTGTAAAGCGGCATAAAGACAGCAGTGAAAAGCAGCTAAACCCCATTATAAAAATCAATAACTTTTAAAAACCCGAGAAACAAAGACAGTGAAAGAGAGAGAAATTCTTACAAAATTCGTTCAGGGGCTGTGATGCCACCTGGATTGACCATATCTAGACCCACAGCTGATTGCAACATAAGGGTGGACACTCTTGGGGCTGAGAGGTTTGGTGAGGTTGGGTGAGCAAACGCAGACCCTTTAAAGTCATACTGCGTGGTACCCATCCCATGGGTCCCAAATCTCCAGGTTCAAGGGCATCTTCCTACATCGAAAACATGCATGAGAAACCCAGAAGATGGTACACCGTGTGATCGGGAAAGGTTGCTAAAACGCACCTCATTTCTCGTCTGATGGTGCTCGGGTTCGCCATTCCAGCCGCTTTACTAGCAATCTCCCTCCTTGGAGAATCAGCAGCTTTAACCTCCTGTTCCGTACAGGTTGCAATTTGTCCTGAGGATGAACGGGAAGAGGGGGAACCAATGGGAGACTAGCTCTAGGTGTTGGGACAGGCACAGGTCACTCTATTTTCCCATCAGGAAGAAGAATTAACCACAGGCTCATCCTGCCGCCCGGAACCCGAATAGGGCCTGAAGCAATCCTGCGCTTTTGCGGCCAGCTCCCAAGAAAGCGAGTTGAAAAATGGAGCTCAGGGGCACTGCAATTCACAAACCTGCAGAGTTATAAATGATAACTCTCGTCCACAAATATATTCAGGGAAGGCAACGAAGAGGATTTGAAAGCAAGGCAGAATTGCAGGAAACAGATTTCAGGAGGTAGATTCGAATCGCCTTTAAAGCACAGGAAAAGCGGCAAAGCCTCGACAATGATGCCCTTGGCCAAAAAGGGCGTATGCGTTTTTTCCTGAATATATTCAGGAAAAAACGCATACGCCCTTTTTGGCCAACCAAGCAACCTGGAAAGGCAAATCAGCGCTACAAAGAAGTCTCGCTTCGCATCGGTCAAAAGGGCCATGCTGAATAAAGGGTCAAAACCAGAAATGCATGACAGGCCATGGAGAAACGGGAGCCTTTCTACGCTGATGGGCGGGATGTAAATTGCCAACAGCCACTCTGGAGAAGTGTACGGTGTGTCCTGAAACATCTAAAAAACACAGCTTAGAGAGCATAGGGCACTTCCACTCATGGGCGTATACATTGGGAAAACTAAAAATCAGCAAGTCACAGGCACCCCAAAGTTTAGGGCTGCTCTGTTGACAAGAACCTCCACTTCGTTACACCTTAAATATCCCAGGAAAGAGAAAAATGGATAAAGAAGTTGTGGTCCTTATGTACAAAGGAATATCACTCAGCCATGAAATCAACGTCATAAGGCTCGTAGCAGCATGATGAGTGGATTTAGGTACGACGATTCTAAGTGAAATAAGTCACACAGAAAAAGACACTTGCCATAAGATATCACTTATAGAGGGAATGGAAAAACCGCTACACTGGAACTGAATTACAAAACAGAACAGAGTCACACGTTTAGAAAACACACTATAGCTGCTTAACGGGAAAGGTGAGGTGGGGTGATGCCTAAAACAAGGGTTTCAAATTAGCTCAGATACCGTTCCATAAACCCAATATGTAATAGACAAGACCTACCCCTTGCTCAGTGAACTGGACTCAACACCCCCTATTCACCGCCCAAGAATATATCTGACTAGTAAGAATCTTAAAACGTATGTATTGATATCTCTCTGTAAGTGAGTTAAGTGCGTGTAAAGCGGCATAAAGACAGCAGTGAAAAGCAGCTAAACCCCATTATAAAAATCAATAACTTTTAAAAACCCGTGAAACAAAGACAGTGAAAGAGAGAGAAATTCTTACAAAATTCGTTCAGGGGCTGTGATGCCACCTGGATTGACCATATCTAGACCCACAGCTGATTGCGACATAAGGGTGGACACTCTTGGAGCTGAGAGGTTTGGTGAGGTTGGGTGAGCAAACGCAGACCCTTTAAAGTAATACTGCTTGGTACCCATTCCATGGGTCCCAAATCTCCAGGTTCAAGGGCATCTTCCTACATCGAAAACATGCATGAGAAACCCAGAAGATGGTACACCGTGTGATCGGGAAAGGTTGCTAAAACGCACCTCATTTCTCGTCTGATGGTGCTCGGGTTCGCCATTCTAGCCGCTTTACTAGCAATCTTCCTCCTTGGAGAATCAGCAGCTTTAACCTCCTGTTCCGTACAGGTTGCAATTTGTCCTGAGGATGAACGGGAAGAGGGGGAACCAATGGGAGACTAGCTCTAGGTGTTGGGACAGGCACATGTCACTCTATTTTCCCATCAGAAAGAAGAATTAACCACAGGCTCATCCTGCCGCCCGGAACCCGAATAGGGCCTGAAGCAATCCTGCGCTTTTGCGGCCAGCTCCCAAGAAAGCGAGTTGAAAAATGGAGCTCAGGGGCACTGCAATTCACAAACCTGCAGAATTATAAATGATAACTCTTGTCCACAAATATATTCAGGGAAGGCAACGAAGAGGATTTGAAAGCAAGGCAGAATTGCAGGAAACAGATTTCAGGAGGTAGATTCGAATCGCCTTTAAAGCACAGGAAAAGCGGCAAAACCTCGACAATGATGCCCTTGGCCAAAAAGGGCGTATGCGTTTTTTCCTGAATATATTCAGGAAAAAACGCATACGCCCTTTTTGGCCAACCAAGCAACCTGGAAAGGCAAATCAGCGCTACAAAGAAGTCTCGCTTCGCATCGGTCAAAAGGGCCATGCTGAATAAAGGGTCAAAACCAGAAATGCAGGACAGGCCATGGAGAAACGGGAGCCTTGCTACGCTGTTGGGCGAGATGTAAATTGCCAACAGCCACTCTGGAGAAGTGTACGGTGTGTCCTGAAACATCTAACAAACACAGCTTAGAGAGCATAGGACACTTCCACTCATGGGCGTATCCATTGGGAAAACTAAAAATCAGCAAGACACAGGCACCCCAAAGTTTAGGGCTGCTCTGTTGACAAGAACCTCCACTTCGTTACACCTTAAATATCCCAGGAAAGAGAAAAATGGATAAAGAAGTCGTGGTCCTTATGTACAAAGGAATATCACTCAGCCATGAAATCAACGTCATAAGGCTAGTAGCAGCATGATGATTGGATTTAGGTACGACGATTCTAAGTGAAATAAGTCACACAGAAAAAGACACTTGCCATAAGATATCACTTATAGAGGGAATGTAAAAACCGCTACACTTGAACTGAATTACAAAACAGAACAGAGTCACACGTTTAGAAAACACACTACAGCTGCTTAACGGGAAAGGTGAGCTGGGGTGATGCCTAAAACAAGGGTTTCAAATTAGCTCAGATACCGTTCCATAAACCCAATATGTAATAGACAATACCTACTCCTTGCTCAGTGAACTGGACTCAACACCCCCTATTCACCGCCCAAGAATATATCTGACTAGTAAGAATCTTAAAACCTATGTATTGATATCTCTCTGTGAGTCAACTGCGTGTAAAGCGGCATAAAGACAGCAGTGAAAAGCAGCTAAACCCCATTATAAAAATCAATAACTTTTAAAAACCCGTGAAACAAAGACAGTGAAAGAGAGAGAAATTCTTACAAAATTCGTTCAGGGGCTGTGATGCCACCTGGATTGACCATATCTAGACCCACAGCTGATTGCGACATAAGGGTGGACACTCTTGGGGCTGAGAGGTTTGGTGAGGTTGGGTGAGCAAACGCAGACCCTTTAAAGTAATACTGCGTGGTACCCATCCCATGGGTCCCAAATCTCCAGGTTCAAGGGCATCTTCCTACATCGAAAACATGCATGAGAAACCCAGAAGATGGTACACCGTGTGATCGGGAAAGGTTTCTAAAACGCACCTCATTTCTCAACTGATGGTGCTCGGGTTCGCCATTCCAGCCGCTTTACTAGCACTCTCCCTCCTTGGAGAATCAGCAGCTTTAACCTCCTGTTCCGTACAGGTTGCAATTTGTCCTGAGGATGAACGGGAGGAGGGGGAACCAATGGAAGACTAGCTCTAGGTGTTGGGACAGGAACAGGTCACTCTATTTTCCCATCAGGAAGAAGAATTAACCACAGGCTCAGCCTGCCGCCCGGAACCCGAATAGGGCCTGAAGCAATCCTGCGCCTTTGCGGCCAGCTCCCAAAAAAGCGTGTTGAAAAATGGAGCTCAGGGGCACTGCAATTCACAAACCTGCAGAGTTATAAATGATAACTCTCTTCCACAAATATATTCAGGGAAGGCAACGAAGAGGATTTGAAAGCAAGGCAGAATTGCAGGTAAGTGATTTCAGGAGGTAGATTCGAAACACATTTAAAGCACAGGAAAAGCGGCAAAACCTCGACAATGATGCCCTTGGCCAAAAAGGGCGTATGCGTTTTTTCCTGAATATATTCAGGAAAAAACGCATACGCCCTTTTTGGCCAACCAAGCAACCTGGAAAGGCAAATCAGCACTACAAAGAAGTCTCGCTTCGCATCGGTCAAAAGGGCCATGCTGAATAAAGGGTCAAAACCAGAAATGCAGGACAGGCCATGGAGAAACGGGAGCCTTGCTACGCTGTTGGGCGAGATGTAAATTGCCAACAGCCACTCTGGAGAAGTGTACGGTGTGTCCTGAAACATCTAACAAACACAGCTTAGAGAGCATAGGGCACTTCCACTCATGGGCGTATACATTGGGAAAACTAAAAATCAGCAAGACACAGGCACCCCAAATTTTAGGGCTGCTCTGTTGACAAGAACCTCCACTTCGTTACACCTTAAATATCCCAGGAAAGAGAAAAATGGATAAAGAAGTTGTGGTCCTTATGTACAAAGGAATATCACTCAGCCATGAAATCAACGTCATAAGGCTCGTAGCAGCATGATGAGTGGATTTAGGTACGACGATTCTAAGTGAAATAAGTCACACAGAAAAAGACACTTGCCATAAGATATCACTTATAGAGGGAATGTAAAAACCGCTACACTTGAACTGAATTACAAAACAGAACAGAGTCACACGTTTAGAAAACACACTACAGCTGCTTAACGGGAAAGGTGAGCTGGGGTGATGCCTAAAACAAGGGTTTCAAATTAGCTCAGATACCGTTCCATAAACCCAATATGTAATAGACAATACCTACTCCTTGCTCAGTGAACTGGACTCAACACCCCCTATTCACCGCCCAAGAATATATCTGACTAGTAAGAATCTTAAAACCTATGTATTGATATCTCTCTGTAAGTGAGTCAAGTGCGTGTAAAGCGGCATAAAGACAGCAGTGAAAAGCAGCTAAACCCCATTACAAAAATCAATAACTTTTAAAAACCCGTGAAACAAAGACAGTGAAAGAGAGAGAAATTCTTACAAAATTCGTTCAGGGGCTGTGATGCCACCTGGATTGACCATATCTAGACCCACAGCTGATTGCGACATAAGGATGGACACTCTTGGGGCTGAGAGGTTTGGTGAGGTTGGGTGAGCAAACGCAGACCCTTTAAAGTAATACTGCTTGGTACCCATCCCATGGGTCCCAAATCTCCAGGTTCAAGGGCATCTTCCTACATCGAAAACATGCATGAGAAACCCAGAAGATGGTACACCGTGTGATCGGGAAAGGGTGCTAAAACGCACCTCATTTCTCGTCTGATGGTGCTCGGGTTCGCCATTCTAGCCGCTTTACTAGCAATCTCCCTCCTTGGAGAATCAGCAGCTTTAACCTCCTGTTCCGTACAGGTTGCAATTTGTCCTGAGGATGAACGGGAAGAGGGGGAACCAATGGGAGACTAGCTCTAGGTGTTGGGACAGGCACAGGTCACTCTATTTTCCCATCAGGAAGAAGAATTAACCACAGGCTCATCCTGCCGCCCGGAACCCGAATAGGGCCTGAAGCAATCCTGCGCTTTTGCGGCCAGCTCCCAAGAAAGCGAGTTGAAAAATGGAGCTCAGGGGCACTGCAATTCACAAACCTGCAGAGTTATAAATGATAACTCTCGTCCACAAATATATTCAGGGAAGGCAACGAAGAGGATTTGAAAGCAAGGCAGAATTGCAGGAAACAGATTTCAGGAGGTAGATTCGAATCGCCTTTAAAGCACAGGAAAAGCGGCAAAACCTCGACAATGATGCCCTTGGCCAAAAAGGGCGTATGCGTTTTTTCCTGAATATATTCAGGAAAAAACGCATACGCCCTTTTTGGCCAACCAAGCAACCTGGAAAGGCAAATCAGCGCTACAAAGAAGTCTCGCTTCGCATCGGTCAAAAGGGCCATGCTAAATAAAGGGTCAAAACCAGAAATGCAGGACAGGCCATGGAGAAATGGGAGCCATGCTACGCTGATGGGCGGGATGTAAATTGCCAACAGCCACTCTGGAGAAGTGTACGGTGTGTCCTGAAACATCTAACAAACACAGCTTAGAGAGCATAGGGCACTTCCACTCATGGGCGTATCCATTGGGAAAACTAAAAATCAGCAAGACACAGGCACCCCAAAGTTTAGGGCTGCTCTGTTGACAAGAACCTCCACTTCGTTACACCTTAAATATCCCAGGAAAGAGAAAAATGGATAAAGAAGTTGTGGTCCTTATGTACAAAGGAATATCACTCAGCCATGAAATCAACGTCATAAGGCTCGTAGCAGCATGATGATTGGATTTAGGTACGACGATTCTAAGTGAAATAAGTCACACAGAAAAAGACACTTGCCATAAGATATCACTTATAGAGGGAATGTAAAAACCGCTACACTTGAACTGAATTACAAAACAGAACAGAGTCACACGTTTAGAAAACACACTACAGCTGCTTAACGGGAAAGGTGAGCTGGGGTGATGCCTAAAACAAGGGTTTCAAATTAGCTCAGATACCGTTCCATAAACCCAATATGTAATAGACAATACCTACTCCTTGCTCAGTGAACTGGACTCAACACCCCCTATTCACCGCCCAAGAATATATCTGACTAGTAAGAATCTTAAAACCTATGTATTGATATCTCTCTGTGAGTCAACTGCGTGTAAAGCGGCATAAAGACAGCAGTGAAAAGCAGCTAAACCCCATTATAAAAATCAATAACTTTTAAAAACCCGTGAAACAAAGACAGTGAAAGAGAGAGAAATTCTTACAAAATTCGTTCAGGGGCTGTGATGCCACCTGGATTGACCATATCTAGACCCACAGCTGATTGCGACATAAGGGTGGACACTCTTGGGGCTGAGAGGTTTGGTGAGGTTGGGTGAGCAAACGCAGACCCTTTAAAGTAATACTGCGTGGTACCCATCCCATGGGTCCCAAATCTCCAGGTTCAAGGGCATCTTCCTACATCGAAAACATGCATGAGAAACCCAGAAGATGGTACACCGTGTGATCGGGAAAGGTTTCTAAAACGCACCTCATTTCTCAACTGATGGTGCTCGGGTTCGCCATTCCAGCCGCTTTACTAGCACTCTCCCTCCTTGGAGAATCAGCAGCTTTAACCTCCTGTTCCGTACAGGTTGCAATTTGTCCTGAGGATGAACGGGAGGAGGGGGAACCAATGGAAGACTAGCTCTAGGTGTTGGGACAGGAACAGGTCACTCTATTTTCCCATCAGGAAGAAGAATTAACCACAGGCTCAGCCTGCCGCCCGGAACCCGAATAGGGCCTGAAGCAATCCTGCGCCTTTGCGGCCAGCTCCCAAGAAAGCGTGTTGAAAAATGGAGCTCAGGGGCACTGCAATTCACAAACCTGCAGAGTTATAAATGATAACTCTCTTCCACAAATATATTCAGGGAAGGCAACGAAGAGGATTTGAAAGCAAGGCAGAATTGCAGGTAAGTGATTTCAGGAGGTAGATTCGAAACACATTTAAAGCACAGGAAAAGCGGCAAAACCTCGACAATGATGCCCTTGGCCAAAAAGGGCGTATGCGTTTTTTCCTGAATATATTCAGGAAAAAACGCATACGCCCTTTTTGGCCAACCAAGCAACCTGGAAAGGCAAATCAGCACTACAAAGAAGTCTCGCTTCGCATCGGTCAAAAGGGCCATGCTGAATAAAGGGTCAAAACCAGAAATGCAGGACAGGCCATGGAGAAACGGGAGCCTTGCTACGCTGTTGGGCGAGATGTAAATTGCCAACAGCCACTCTGGAGAAGTGTACGGTGTGTCCTGAAACATCTAACAAACACAGCTTAGAGAGCATAGGGCACTTCCACTCATGGGCGTATACATTGGGAAAACTAAAAATCAGCAAGACACAGGCACCCCAAATTTTAGGGCTGCTCTGTTGACAAGAACCTCCACTTCGTTACACCTTAAATATCCCAGGAAAGAGAAAAATGGATAAAGAAGTTGTGGTCCTTATGTACAAAGGAATATCACTCAGCCATGAAATCAACGTCATAAGGCTCGTAGCAGCATGATGAGTGGATTTAGGTACGACGATTCTAAGTGAAATAAGTCACACAGAAAAAGACACTTGCCATAAGATATCACTTATAGAGGGAATGTAAAAACCGCTACACTTGAACTGAATTACAAAACAGAACAGAGTCACACGTTTAGAAAACACACTACAGCTGCTTAACGGGAAAGGTGAGCTGGGGTGATGCCTAAAACAAGGGTTTCAAATTAGCTCAGATACCGTTCCATAAACCCAATATGTAATAGACAATACCTACTCCTTGCTCAGTGAACTGGACTCAACACCCCCTATTCACCGCCCAAGAATATATCTGACTAGTAAGAATCTTAAAACCTATGTATTGATATCTCTCTGTAAGTGAGTCAAGTGCGTGTAAAGCGGCATAAAGACAGCAGTGAAAAGCAGCTAAACCCCATTACAAAAATCAATAACTTTTAAAAACCCGTGAAACAAAGACAGTGAAAGAGAGAGAAATTCTTACAAAATTCGTTCAGGGGCTGTGATGCCACCTGGATTGACCATATCTAGACCCACAGCTGATTGCGACATAAGGATGGACACTCTTGGGGCTGAGAGGTTTGGTGAGGTTGGGTGAGCAAACGCAGACCCTTTAAAGTAATACTGCTTGGTACCCATCCCATGGGTCCCAAATCTCCAGGTTCAAGGGCATCTTCCTACATCGAAAACATGCATGAGAAACCCAGAAGATGGTACACCGTGTGATCGGGAAAGGGTGCTAAAACGCACCTCATTTCTCGTCTGATGGTGCTCGGGTTCGCCATTCTAGCCGCTTTACTAGCAATCTCCCTCCTTGGAGAATCAGCAGCTTTAACCTCCTGTTCCGTACAGGTTGCAATTTGTCCTGAGGATGAACGGGAAGAGGGGGAACCAATGGGAGACTAGCTCTAGGTGTTGGGACAGGCACAGGTCACTCTATTTTCCCATCAGGAAGAAGAATTAACCACAGGCTCATCCTGCCGCCCGGAACCCGAATAGGGCCTGAAGCAATCCTGCGCTTTTGCGGCCAGCTCCCAAGAAAGCGAGTTGAAAAATGGAGCTCAGGGGCACTGCAATTCACAAACCTGCAGAGTTATAAATGATAACTCTCGTCCACAAATATATTCAGGGAAGGCAACGAAGAGGATTTGAAAGCAAGGCAGAATTGCAGGAAACAGATTTCAGGAGGTAGATTCGAATCGCCTTTAAAGCACAGGAAAAGCGGCAAAACCTCGACAATGATGCCCTTGGCCAAAAAGGGCGTATGCGTTTTTTCCTGAATATATTCAGGAAAAAACGCATACGCCCTTTTTGGCCAACCAAGCAACCTGGAAAGGCAAATCAGCGCTACAAAGAAGTCTCGCTTCGCATCGGTCAAAAGGGCCATGCTAAATAAAGGGTCAAAACCAGAAATGCAGGACAGGCCATGGAGAAATGGGAGCCATGCTACGCTGATGGGCGGGATGTAAATTGCCAACAGCCACTCTGGAGAAGTGTACGGTGTGTCCTGAAACATCTAACAAACACAGCTTAGAGAGCATAGGGCACTTCCACTCATGGGCGTATCCATTGGGAAAACTAAAAATCAGCAAGACACAGGCACCCCAAAGTTTAGGGCTGCTCTGTTGACAAGAACCTCCACTTCGTTACACCTTAAATATCCCAGGAAAGAGAAAAATGGATAAAGAAGTTGTGGTCCTTATGTACAAAGGAATATCACTCAGCCATGAAATCAACGTCATAAGGCTCGTAGCAGCATGATGAGTGGATTTAGGTACGACGATTCTAAGTGAAATAAGTCACACAGAAAAAGACACTTGCCATAAGATATCACTTATAGAGGGAATGGAAAAACCGCTACACTGGAACTGAATTACAAAACAGAACAGAGTCACACG
The DNA here is from genome assembly GCF_028021215.1 of Eschrichtius robustus. Lineage (NCBI taxonomy): Eukaryota > Metazoa > Chordata > Mammalia > Artiodactyla > Eschrichtiidae > Eschrichtius > Eschrichtius robustus. Next base: position 51,235,149 of record NC_090830.1, read on the forward strand.
TTTAGAAAACACACTATAGCTGCTTAACGGGAAAGGTGAGGTGGGGTGATGCCTAAAACAAGGGTTTCAAATTAGCTCAGATACCGTTCCATAAACCCAATATGTAATAGACAAGACCTACTCCTTGCTCAGTGAACTGGACTCAACACCCCCTATTCACCGCCCAAGAATATATCTGACTAGTAAGAATCTTAAAACCTATGTATTGATATCTCTCTGTAAGTGAGTCAAGTGCGTGTAAAGCGGCATAAAGACAGCAGTGAAAAGCAGCTAAACCCCATTATAAAAATCAATAACTTTTAAAAACCCGTGAAACAAAGACAGTGAAAGAGAGAGAAATTCTTACAAAATTCGTTCCGGGGCTGTGATGCCACCTGGATTGACCATATCTAGACCCACAGCTGATTGCGACATAAGGGTGGACACTCTTGGGGCTGATAGGTTTGGTGAGGTTGGGTGAGCAAACGCAGACCCTTTAAAGTAATACTGCGTGGTACCCATCCCATGGGTCCCAAATCTCCAGGTTCAAGGGCATCTTCCTACATCGAAAACATGCATGAGAATCCCAGAAGATGGTACACCGTGTGATCGGGAAAGGTTGCTAAAACGCACCTCATTTCTCGTCTGATGGTGCTCGGGTTCGCCATTCCAGCCGCTTTACTAGCAATCTCCCTCCTTGGAGAATCAGCAGCTTTAACCTCCTGTTCCGTACAGGTTGCAATTTGTCCTGAGGATGAACGGGAAGAGGGGGAACCAATGGGAGACTAGCTCTAGGTGTTGGGACAGGCACAGGTCACTCTATTTTCCCATCAGGAAGAAGAATTAACCACAGGCTCATCCTGCCGCCCGGAACCCGAATAGGGCCTGAAGCAATCCTGCGCTTTTGCGGCCAGCTCCCAAGAAAGCGAGTTGAAAAATGGAGCTCAGGGGCACTGCAATTCACAAATCTGCAGAGTTATAAATGATAACTGTCGTCCACAAATATATTCAGGGAAGGCAACGAAGAGGATTTGAAAGCAAGGCAGAATTGCAGGAAACAGATTTCAGGAGGTAGATTCGAATCGCCTTTAAAGCACAGGAAAAGCGGCAAAACCTCGACAATGATGCCCTTGGCCAAAAAGGGCGTATGCGTTTTTTCCTGAATATATTCAGGAAAAAACGCATACGCCCTTTTTGGCCAACCAAGCAACCTGGAAAGGCAAATCAGCGCTACAAAGAAGTCTCGCTTCGCATCGGTCAAAAGGGCCATGCTGAATAAAGGGTCAAAACCAGAAATGCAGGACAGGCCATGGAGAAACGGGAGCCTTGCTACGCTGATGGGCGGGATGTAAATTGCCAACAGCCACTCTGGAGAAGTGTACGGTGTGTCCTGAAACATCTAAAAAACACAGCTTAGAGAGCATAGGGCACTTCCACTCATGGGCGTATACATTGGGAAAACTAAAAATCAGCAAGACACAGGCACCCCAAAGTTTAGGGCTGCTCTGTTGACAAGATCCTCCACTTCGTTACACCTTAAATATCCCAGGAAAGAGAAAAATGGATAAAGAAGTTGTGGTCCTTATGTACAAAGGAATATCACTCAGCCATGAAATCAACGTCATAAGGCTAGTAGCAGCATGAAGAGTGGATTTAGGTACGACGATTCTAAGTGAAATAAGTCACACAGAAAAAGACACTTGCCATAAGATATCACTTATAGAGGGAATGGAAAAACCGCTACACTGGAACTGAATTACAAAACAGAACAGAGTCACACGTTTAGAAAACACACTATAGCTGCTTAACGGGAAAGGTGAGGTGAGGTGATGCCTAAAACAAGGGTTTCAAATTAGCTCAGATACCGTTCCATAAACCCAATATGTAATAGACAAGACCTACCCCTTGCTCAGTGAACTGGACTCAACACCCCCTATTCACCGCCCAAGAATATATCTGACTAGTAAGAATCTTAAAACCTATGTATTGATATCTCTCTGTAAGTGAGTTAAGTGCGTGTAAAGCGGCATAAAGACAGCAGTGAAAAGCAGCTAAACCCCATTATAAAAATCAATAACTTTTAAAAACCCGTGAAACAAAGACAGTGAAAGAGAGAGAAATTCTTACAAAATTCGTTCAGGGGCTGTGATGCCACCTGGATTGACCATATCTAGACCCACAGCTGATTGCGACATAAGGGTGGACACTCTTGGGGCTGAGAGGTTTGGTGAGGTTGGGTGAGCAAACGCAGACCCTTTAAAGTAATACTGCTTGGTACCCATTCCATGGGTCCCAAATCTCCAGGTTCAAGGGCATCTTCCTACATCGAAAACATGCATGAGAAACCCAGAAGATGGTACACCGTGTGATCGGGAAAGGTTGCTAAAACGCACCTCATTTCTCGTCTGATGGTGCTCGGGTTCGCCATTCTAGCCGCTTTACTAGCAATCTTCCTCCTTGGAGAATCAGCAGCTTTAACCTCCTGTTCCGTACAGGTTGCAATTTGTCCTGAGGATGAACGGGAAGAGGGGGAACCAATGGGAGACTAGCTCTAGGTGTTGGGACAGGCACAGGTCACTCTATTTTCCCATCAGAAAGAAGAATTAACCACAGGCTCATCCTGCCGCCCGGAACCCGAATAGGGCCTGAAGCAATCCTGCGCTTTTGCGGCCAGCTCCCAAGAAAGCGAGTTGAAAAATGGAGCTCAGGGGCACTGCAATTCACAAACCTGCAGAATTATAAATGATAACTCTTGTCCACAAATATATTCAGGGAAGGCAACGAAGAGGATTTGAAAGCAAGGCAGAATTGCAGGAAACAGATTTCAGGAGGTAGATTCGAATCGCCTTTAAAGCACAGGAAAAGCGGCAAAACCTCGACAATGATGCCCTTGGCCAAAAAGGGCGTATGCGTTTTTTCCTGAATATATTCAGGAAAAAACGCATACGCCCTTTTTGGCCAACCAAGCAACCTGGAAAGGCAAATCAGCGCTACAAAGAAGTCTCGCTTCGCATCGGTCAAAAGGGCCATGCTGAATAAAGGGTCAAAACCAGAAATGCAGGACAGGCCATGGAGAAACGGGAGCCTTGCTACGCTGTTGGGCGAGATGTAAATTGCCAACAGCCACTCTGGAGAAGTGTACGGTGTGTCCTGAAACATGTAACAAACACAGCTTAGAGAGCATAGGGCACTTCCACTCATGGGCGTATCCATTGGGAAAACTAAAAATCAGCAAGACACAGGCACCCCAAAGTTTAGGGCTGCTCTGTTGACAAGAACCTCCACTTCGTTACACCTTAAATATCCCAGGAAAGAGAAAAATGGATAAAGAAGTCGTGGTCCTTATGTACAAAGGAATATCACTCAGCCATGAAATCAACGTCATAAGGCTAGTAGCAGCATGATGAGTGGATTTAGGTACGACGATTCTAAGTGAAATAAGTCACACAGAAAAAGACACTTGCCATAAGATATCACTTATAGAGGGAATGTAAAAACCGCTACACTTGAACTGAATTACAAAACAGAACAGAGTCACACGTTTAGAAAACACACTACAGCTGCTTAACGGGAAAGGTGAGCTGGGGTGATGCCTAAAACAAGGGTTTCAAATTAGCTCAGATACCGTTCCATAAACCCAATATGTAATAGACAATACCTACTCCTTGCTCAGTGAACTGGACTCAACACCCCCTATTCACCGCCCAAGAATATATCTGACTAGTAAGAATCTTAAAACCTATGTATTGATATCTCTCTGTAAGTGAGTCAACTGCGTGTAAAGCGGCATAAAGACAGCAGTGAAAAGCAGCTAAACCCCATTATAAAAATCAATAACTTTTAAAAACCCGTGAAACAAAGACAGTGAAAGAGAGAGAAATTCTTACAAAATTCGTTCAGGGGCTGTGATGCCACCTGGATTGACCATATCTAGACCCACAGCTGATTGCGACATAAGGGTGGACACTCTTGGGGCTGAGAGGTTTGGTGAGGTTGGGTGAGCAAACGCAGACCCTTTAAAGTAATACTGCGTGGTACCCATCCCATGGGTCCCAAATCTCCAGGTTCAAGGGCATCTTCCTACATCGAAAACATGCATGAGAAACCCAGAAGATGGTACACCGTGTGATCGGGAAAGGTTTCTAAAACGCACCTCATTTCTCAACTGATGGTGCTCGGGTTCGCCATTCCAGCCGCTTTACTAGCACTCTCCCTCCTTGGAGAATCAGCAGCTTTAACCTCCTGTTCCGTACAGGTTGCAATTTGTCCTGAGGATGAACGGGAGGAGGGGGAACCAATGGAAGACTAGCTCTAGGTGTTGGGACAGGAACAGGTCACTCTATTTTCCCATCAGGAAGAAGAATTAACCACAGGCTCAGCCTGCCGCCCGGAACCCGAATAGGGCCTGAAGCAATCCTGCGCTTTTGCGGCCAGCTCCCAAGAAAGCGTGTTGAAAAATGGAGCTCAGGGGTACTGCAATTCACAAACCTGCAGAGTTATAAATGATAACTCTTGTCCACAAATATATTCAGGGAAGGCAACGAAGAGGATTTGAAAGCAAGGCAGAATTGCAGGTAAGTGATTTCAGGAGGTAGATTCGAAACACATTTAAAGCACAGGAAAAGCGGCAAAACCTCGACAATGATGCCCTTGGCCAAAAAGGGCGTATGCGTTTTTTCCTGAATATATTCAGGAAAAAACGCATACGCCCTTTTTGGCCAACCAAGCAACCTGGAAAGGCAAATCAGCACTACAAAGAAGTCTCGCTTCGCATCGGTCAAAAGGGCCATGCTGAATAAAGGGTCAAAACCAGAAATGCAGGACAGGCCATGGAGAAACGGGAGCCTTGCTACGCTGTTGGGCGAGATGTAAATTGCCAACAGCCACTCTGGAGAAGTGTACGGTGTGTCCTGAAACATCTAACAAACACAGCTTAGAGAGCATAGGGCACTTCCACTCATGGGCGTGTCCATTGGGAAAACTAAAAATCAGCAAGACACAGGCAACCCAAATTTTAGGGCTGCTCTGTTGACAAGAACCTCCACTTCGTTACACCTTAAATATCCCAGGAAAGAGAAAAATGGATAAAGAAGTTGTGGTCCTTATGTAGAAAGGAATATCACTCAGCCATGAAAACAACGTCATAAGGCTAGTAGCAGCATGATGAGTGGATTTAGGTACGACGATTCTAAGTGAAATAAGTCACACAGAAAAAGACACTTGCCATAAGATATCACTTATAGAGGGAATGTAAAAACCGCTACACTTGAACTGAATTACAAAACAGAACAGAGTCACACGTTTAGAAAACACACTACAGCTGCTTAACGGGAAAGGTGAGCTGGGGTGATGCCTAAAACAAGGGTTTCAAATTAGCTCAGATACCGTTCCATAAACCCAATATGTAATAGACAATACCTACTCCTTGCTCAGTGAACTGGACTCAACACCCCCTATTCACCGCCCAAGAATATATCTGACTAGTAAGAATCTTAAAACCTATGTATTGATATCTCTCTGTAAGTGAGTCAAGTGCGTGTAAAGCGGCATAAAGACAGCAGTGAAAAGCAGCTAAACCCCATTACAAAAATCAATAACTTTTAAAAACCCGTGAAACAAAGACAGTGAAAGAGAGAGAAATTCTTACAAAATTCGTTCAGGGGCTGTGATGCCACCTGGATTGACCATATCTAGACCCACAGCTGATTGCGACATAAGGGTGGACACTCTTGGGGCTGAGAGGTTTGGTGAGGTTGGGTGAGCAAACGCAGACCCTTTAAAGTAATACTGCTTGGTACCCATCCCATGGGTCCCAAATCTCCAGGTTCAAGGGCATCTTCCTACATCGAAAACATGCATGAGAAACCCAGAAGATGGTACACCGTGTGATCGGGAAAGGGTGCTAAAACGCACCTCATTTCTCGTCTGATGGTGCTCGGGTTCGCCATTCTAGCCGCTTTACTAGCAATCTCCCTCCTTGGAGAATCAGCAGCTTTAACCTCCTGTTCCGTACAGGTTGCAATTTGTCCTGAGGATGAACGGGAAGAGGGGGAACCAATGGGAGACTAGCTCTAGGTGTTGGGACAGGCACAGGTCACTCTATTTTCCCATCAGGAAGAAGAATTAACCACAGGCTCATCCTGCCGCCCGGAACCCGAATAGGGCCTGAAGCAATCCTGCGCTTTTGCGGCCAGCTCCCAAGAAAGCGAGTTGAAAAATGGAGCTCAGGGGCACTGCAATTCACAAACCTGCAGAGTTATAAATGATAACTCTCGTCCACAAATATATTCAGGGAAGGCAACGAAGAGGATTTGAAAGCAAGGCAGAATTGCAGGAAACAGATTTCAGGAGGTAGATTCGAATCGCTTTAAAGCACAGGAAAAGCGGCAAAACCTCGACAATGATGCCCTTGGCCAAAAAGGGCGTATGCGTTTTTTCCTGAATATATTCAGGAAAAAACGCATACGCCCTTTTTGGCCAACCAAGCAACCTGGAAAGGCAAATCAGCGCTACAAAGAAGTCTCGCTTCGCATCGGTCAAAAGGGCCATGCTAAATAAAGGGTCAAAACCAGAAATGCAGGACAGGCCATGGAGAAACGGGAGCCATGCTACGCTGATGGGCGGGATGTAAATTGCCAACAGCCACTCTGGAGAAGTGTACGGTGTGTCCTGAAACATCTAACAAACACAGCTTAGAGAGCATAGGGCACTTCCACTCATGGGCGTATCCATTGGGAAAACTAAAAATCAGCAAGACACAGGCACCCCAAAGTTTAGGGCTGCTCTGTTGACAAGAACCTCCACTTCGTTACACCTTAAATATCCCAGGAAAGAGAAAAATGGATAAAGAAGTTGTGGTCCTTATGTACAAAGGAATATCACTCAGCCATGAAATCAACGTCATAAGGCTCGTAGCAGCATGATGAGTGGATTTAGGTACGACGATTCTAAGTGAAATAAGTCACACAGAAAAAGACACTTGCCATAAGATATCACTTATAGAGGGAATGGAAAAACCGCTACACTGGAACTGAATTACAAAACAGAACAGAGTCACACGTTTAGAAAACACACTATAGCTGCTTAACGGGAAAGGTGAGGTGGGGTGATGCCTAAAACAAGGGTTTCAAATTAGCTCAGATACCGTTCCATAAACCCAATATGTAATAGACAAGACCTACTCCTTGCTCAGTGAACTGGACTCAACACCCCCTATTCACCGCCCAAGAATATATCTGACTAGTAAGAATCTTAAAACCTATGTATTGATATCTCTCTGTAAGTGAGTCAAGTGCGTGTAAAGCGGCATAAAGACAGCAGTGAAAAGCAGCTAAACCCCATTATAAAAATCAATAACTTTTAAAAACCCGTGAAACAAAGACAGTGAAAGAGAGAGAAATTCTTACAAAACTCGTTCAGGGGCTGTGATGCCACCTGGATTGACCATATCTAGACCCACAGCTGATTGCGACATAAGGGTGGACACTCTTGGGGCTGAGAGGTTTGGTGAGGTTGGGTGAGCAAACGCAGACCATTTAAAGTCATACTGCGTGGTACCCATCCCATGGGTCCCAAATCTCCAGGTTCAAGGGCATCTTCCTACATCGAAAACATGCATGAGAATCCCAGAAGATGGTACACCGTGTGATCGGGAAAGGTTGCTAAAACGCACCTCATTTCTCGTCTGATGGTGCTCGGGTTCGCCATTCCAGCCGCTTTACTAGCAATCTCCCTCCTTGGAGAATCAGCAGCTTTAACCTCCTGTTCCGTACAGGTTGCAATTTGTCCTGAGGATGAACGGGAAGAGGGGGAACCAATGGGAGACTAGCTCTAGGTGTTGGGACAGGCACAGGTCACTCTATTTTCCCATCAGGAAGAAGAATTAACCACAGGCTCATCCTGCCGCCCGGAACCCGAATAGGGCCTGAAGCAATCCTGCGCTTTTGCGGCCAGCTCCCAAGAAAGCGAGTTGAAAAATGGAGCTCAGGGGCACTGCAATTCACAAACCTGCAGAGTTATAAATAATAACTCTCGTCCACAAATATATTCAGGGAAGGCAATGAAGAGGATTTGAAAGCAAGGCAGAATTGCAGGAAACAGATTTCAGGAGGTAGATTCGAATCGCCTTTAAAGCACAGGAAAAGCGGCAAAACCTCGACAATGATGCCCTTGGCCAAAAAGGGCGTATGCGTTTTTTCCTGAATATATTCAGGAAAAAACGCATACGCCCTTTTTGGCCAACCAAGCTACCTGGAAAGGCAAATCAGCGCTACAAAGAAGTCTCGCTTCGCATCGGTCAAAAGGGCCATGCTGAATAAAGGGTCAAAACCAGAAATGCAGGACAGGCCATGGAGAAACGGGAGCCTTGCTACGCTGATGGGCGGGATGTAAATTGCCAACAGCCACTCTGGAGAAGTGTACGGTGTGTCCTGAAACATCTAAAAAACACAGCTTAGAGAGCATAGGGCACTTCCACTCATGGGCGTATCCATTGGGAAAACTAAAAATCAGCAAGACACAGGCACCCCAAAGTTTAGGGCTGCTCTGTTGACAAGAACCTCCACTTCGTTACACCTTAAATATCCCAGGAAAGAGAAAAATGGATAAAGAAGTTGTGGTCCTTATGTACAAAGGAATATCACTCAGCCATGAAATCAACGTCATAAGGCTAGTAGCAGCATGATGAGTGGATTTAGGTACGACGATTCTAAGTGAAATAAGTCACACAGAAAAAGACACTTGCCATAAGATATCACTTATAGAGGGAATGGAAAAACCGCTACACTTGAACTGAATTACAAAACAGAACAGAGTCACACGTTTAGAAAACACACTATAGCTGCTTAACGGGAAAGGTGAGGTGGGGTGATGCCTAAAACAAGGGTTTCAAATTAGCTCAGATACAGTTCCATAAACCCAATATGTAATAGACAAGACCTACTCCTTGCTCAGTGAACTGGACTCAACACCCCCTATTCACCGCCCAAGAATATATCTGACTAGTAAGAATCTTAAAACCTATGTATTGATATCTCTCTGTAAGTGAGTCAAGTGCGTGTAAAGCGGCATAAAGACAGCAGTGAAAAGCAGCTAAACCCCATTATAAAAATCAATAACTTTTAAAAACCCGTGAAACAAAGACAGTGAAAGAGAGAGAAATTCTTACAAAATTCGTTCAGGGGCTGTGATGCCACCTGGATTGACCATATCTAGACCCACAGCTGATTGCGACATAAGGGTGGACACTCTTGGGGCTGAGAGGTTTGGTGAGGTTGGGTGAGCAAACGCAGACCCTTTAAAGTAATACTGCTTGGTACCCATTCCATGGGTCCCAAATCTCCAGGTTCAAGGGCATCTTCCTACATCGAAAACATGCATGAGAAACCCAGAAGATGGTACACCGTGTGATCGGGAAAGGTTGCTAAAACGCACCTCATTTCTCGTCTGATGGTGCTCGGGTTCGCCATTCTAGCCGCTTTACTAGCAATCTTCCTCCTTGGAGAATCAGCAGCTTTAACCTCCTGTTCCGTACAGGTTGCAATTTGTCCTGAGGATGAACGGGAAGAGGGGGAACCAATGGGAGACTAGCTCTAGGTGTTGGGACAGGCACAGGTCACTCTATTTTCCCATCAGGAAGAAGAATTAACCACAGGCTCATCCTGCCGCCCGGAACCCGAATAGGGCCTGAAGCAATCCTGCGCTTTTGCGGCCAGCTCCCAAGAAAGCGAGTTGAAAAATGGAGCTCAGGGGCACTGCAATTCACAAATCTGCAGAGTTATAAATGATAACTGTCGTCCACAAATATATTCAGGGAAGGCAACGAAGAGGATTTGAAAGCAAGGCAGAATTGCAGGAAACAGATTTCAGGAGGTAGATTCGAATCGCCTTTAAAGCACAGGAAAAGCGGCAAAACCTCGACAATGATGCCCTTGGCCAAAAAGGGCGTATGCGTTTTTTCCTGAATATATTCAGGAAAAAACGCATACGCCCTTTTTGGCCAACCAAGCAACCTGGAAAGGCAAATCAGCGCTACAAAGAAGTCTCGCTTCGCATCGGTCAAAAGGGCCATGCTGAATAAAGGGTCAAAACCAGAAATGCAGGACAGGCCATGGAGAAACGGGAGCCTTGCTACGCTGATGGGCGGGATGTAAATTGCCAACAGCCACTCTGGAGAAGTGTACGGTGTGTCCTGAAACATCTAAAAAACACAGCTTAGAGAGCATAGGGCACTTCCACTCATGGGCGTATACATTGGGAAAACTAAAAATCAGCAAGACACAGGCACCCCAAAGTTTAGGGCTGCTCTGTTGACAAGATCCTCCACTTCGTTACACCTTAAATATCCCAGGAAAGAGAAAAATGGATAAAGAAGTTGTGGTCCTTATGTACAAAGGAATATCACTCAGCCATGAAATCAACGTCATAAGGCTAGTAGCAGCATGAAGAGTGGATTTAGGTACGACGATTCTAAGTGAAATAAGTCACACAGAAAAAGACACTTGCCATAAGATATCACTTATAGAGGGAATGGAAAAACCGCTACACTGGAACTGAATTACAAAACAGAACAGAGTCACACGTTTAGAAAACACACTATAGCTGCTTAACGGGAAAGGTGAGGTGAGGTGATGCCTAAAACAAGGGTTTCAAATTAGCTCAGATACCGTTCCATAAACCCAATATTTAATAGACAAGACCTACTCCTTGCTCAGTGAACTGGACTCAACACCCCCTATTCACCGCCCAAGAATATATCTGAGTAGTAAGAATCTTAAAACCTATGTATTGATATCTCTCTGTAAGTGAGTCAAGTGTGTGTAAAGCGGCATAAAGACAGCAGTGAAAAGCAGCTAAACCCCATTATAAAAATCAATAACTTTTAAAAACCTGAGAAACAAAGACAGTGAAAGAGAGAGAAATTCTTACAAAATTCGTTCAGGGGCTGTGATGCCACCTGGATTGACCATATCTAGACCCACAGCTGATTGCGACATAAGGGTGGACACTCTTGGGGCTGAGAGGTTTGGTGAGGTTGGGTGAGCAAACGCAGACCCTTTAAAGTCATACTGCGTGATACCCATCCCATGGGTCCCAAATCTCCAGGTTCAAGGGCATCTTCCTACATCGAAAACATGCATGAGAAACCCAGAAGATGGTACACCGTGTGATCGGGAAAGGTTGCTAAAACGCACCTCATTTCTCGTCTGATGGTGCTCGGGTTCGCCATTCCAGCCGCTTTACTAGCAATCTCCCTCCTTGGAGAATCAGCAGCTTTAACCTCCTGTTCCGTACAGGTTGCAATTTGTCCTGAGGATGAACGGGAAGAGGGGGAACCAATGGGAGACTAGCTCTAGGTGTTGGGACAGGCACAGGTCACTCTATTTTCCCATCAGGAAGAAGAATTAACCACAGGCTCATCCTGCCGCCCGGAACCCGAATAGGGCCTGAAGCAATCCTGCGCTTTTGCGGCCAGCTCCCAAGAAAGCGAGTTGAAAAATGGAGCTCAGGGGCACTGCAATTCACAAACCTGCAGAGTTATAAATGATAACTCTCGTCCACAAATATATTCAGGGAAGGCAACGAAGAGGATTTGAAAGCAAGGCAGAATTGCAGGAAACAGATTTCAGGAGGTAGATTCGAATCGCCTTTAAAGCACAGGAAAAGCGGCAAAACCTCGACAATGATGCCCTTGGCCAAAAAGGGCGTATGCGTTTTTTCCTGAATATATTCAGGAAAAAACGCATACGCCCTTTTTGGCCAACCAAGCAACCTGGAAAGGCAAATCAGCGCTACAAAGAAGTCTCGCTTCGCATCGGTCAAAAGGGCCATGCTGAATAAAGGGTCAAAACCAGAAATGCAGGACAGGCCATGGAGAAACGGGAGCCTTGCTACGCTGATGGGCGGGATGTAAATTGCCAACAGCCACTCTGGAGAAGTGTACGGTGTGTCCTGAAACATCTAAAAAACACAGCTTAGAGAGCATAGGGCACTTCCACTCATGGGCGTATACATTGGGAAAACTAAAAATCAGCAAGACACAGGCACCCCAAAGTTTAGGGCTGCTCTGTTGACAAGAACCTCCACTTCGTTACACCTTAAATATCCCAGGAAAGAGAAAAATGGATAAAGAAGTTGTGGTCCTTATGTACAAAGGAATATCACTCAGCCATGAAATCAACGTCATAAGGCTAGTAGCAGCATGAAGAGTGGATTTAGGTACGACGATTCTAAGTGAAATAAGTCACACAGAAAAAGACACTTGCCATAAGATATCACTTATAGAGGGAATGGAAAAACCGCTACACTGGAACTGAATTACAAAACAGAACAGAGTCACACGTTTAGAAAACACACTATAGCTGCTTGACGGGAAAGGTGAGCTGGGGTGATGCCTAAAACAAGGGTTTCAAATTAGCTCAGATACCGTTCCATAAACCCAATATGTAATAGACAAGACCTACTCCTTGCTCAGTGAACTGGACTCAACACCCCCTATTCACCGCCCAAGAATATATCTGAGTAGTAAGAATCTTAAAACCTATGTATTGATATCTCTCTGTAAGTGAGTCAAGTGTGTGTAAAGCGGCATAAAGACAGCAGTGAAAAGCAGCTAAACCCCATTATAAAAATCAATAACTTTTAAAAACCTGAGAAACAAAGACAGTGAAAGAGAGAGAAATTCTTACAAAATTCGTTCAGGGGCTGTGATGCCACCTGGATTGACCATATCTAGACCCACAGCTGATTGCGACATAAGGGTGGACACTCTTGGGGCTGAGAGGTTTGGTGAGGTTGGGTGAGCAAACGCAGACCCTTTAAAGTCATACTGCGTGATACCCATCCCATGGGTCCCAAATCTCCAGGTTCAAGGGCATCTTCCTACATCGAAAACATGCATGAGAAACCCAGAAGATGGTACACCGTGTGATCGGGAAAGGTTGCTAAAACGCACCTCATTTCTCGTCTGATGGTGCTCGGGTTCGCCATTCCAGCCGCTTTACTAGCAATCTCCCTCCTTGGAGAATCAGCAGCTTTAACCTCCTGTTCCGTACAGGTTGCAATTTGTCCTGAGGATGAACGGGAAGAGGGGGAACCAATGGGAGACTAGCTCTAGGTGTTGGGACAGGCACAGGTCACTCTATTTTCCCATCAGGAAGAAGAATTAACCACAGGCTCATCCTGCCGCCCGGAACCCGAATAGGGCCTGAAGCAATCCTGCGCTTTTGCGGCCAGCTCCCAAGAAAGCGAGTTGAAAAATGGAGCTCAGGGGCACTGCAATTCACAAACCTGCAGAGTTATAAATGATAACTCTCGTCCACAAATATATTCAGGGAAGGCAACGAAGAGGATTTGAAAGCAAGGCAGAATTGCAGGAAACAGATTTCAGGAGGTAGATTCGAATCGCCTTTAAAGCACAGGAAAAGCGGCAAAACCTCGACAATGATGCCCTTGGCCAAAAAGGGCGTATGCGTTTTTTCCTGAATATATTCAGGAAAAAACGCATACGCCCTTTTTGGCCAACCAAGCAACCTGGAAAGGCAAATCAGCGCTACAAAGAAGTCTCGCTTCGCATCGGTCAAAAGGGCCATGCTGAATAAAGGGTCAAAACCAGAAATGCAGGACAGGCCATGGAGAAACGGGAGCCTTGCTACGCTGATGGGCGGGATGTAAATTGCCAACAGCCACTCTGGAGAAGTGTACGGTGTGTCCTGAAACATCTAAAAAACACAGCTTAGAGAGCATAGGGCACTTCCACTCATGGGCGTATACATTGGGAAAACTAAAAATCAGCAAGACACAGGCACCCCAAAGTTTAGGGCTGCTCTGTTGACAAGAACCTCCACTTCGTTACACCTTAAATATCCCAGGAAAGAGAAAAATGGATAAAGAAGTTGTGGTCCTTATGTACAAAGGAATATCACTCAGCCATGAAATCAACGTCATAAGGCTAGTAGCAGCATGAAGAGTGGATTTAGGTACGACGATTCTAAGTGAAATAAGTCACACAGAAAAAGACACTTGCCATAAGATATCACTTATAGAGGGAATGGAAAAACCGCTACACTGGAACTGAATTACAAAACAGAACAGAGTCACACGTTTAGAAAACACACTATAGCTGCTTGACGGGAAAGGTGAGCTGGGGTGATGCCTAAAACAAGGGTTTCAAATTAGCTCAGATACCGTTCCATAAACCCAATATGTAATAGACAAGACCTACTCCTTGCTCAGTGAACTGGACTCAACACCCCCTATTCACCGCCCAAGAATATATCTGACTAGTAAGAATCTTAAAACCTATGTATTGATATCTCTCTGTAAGTGAGTCAAGTGCGTGTAAAGCGGCATAAAGACAGCAGTGAAAAGCAGCTAAACCCCATTATAAAAATCAATAACTTAAAAACCCGTGAAAGAAAGACAGTGAAAGAGAGAGAAATTCTTACAAAATTCGTTCAGGGGCTGTGATGCCACCTGGATTGACCATATCTAGACCCACAGCTGATTGCGACATAAGGGTGGACACTCTTGGGGCTGAGAGGTTTGGTGAGGTTGGGTGAGCAAACGCAGACCCTTTAAAGTCATACTGCGTGGTACCCATCCCATGGGTCCCAAATCTCCAGGTTCAAGGGCATCTTCCTACATCGAAAACATGCATGAGAAACCCAGAAGATGGTACACCGTGTGATCGGGAAAGGTTGCTAAAACGCACCTCATTTCTCGTCTGATGGTGCTCGGGTTCGCCATTCCAGCCGCTTTACTAGCAATCTCCCTCCTTGGAGAATCAGCAGCTTTAACCTCCTGTTCCGTACAGGTTGCAATTTGTCCTGAGGATGAACGGGAAGAGGGGGAACCAATGGGAGACTAGCTCTAGGTGTTGGGACATGCAGAGGTCACTCTATTTTCCCATCAGGAAGAAGAATTAACCACAGGCTCATCCTGCCGCCCGGAACCCGAATAGGGCCTGAAGCAATCCTGCGCTTTTGCGGCCAGCTCCCAAGAAAGCGAGTTGAAAAATGGAGCTCAGGGGCACTGCAAATCACAAACCTGCAGAGTTATAAATGATAACTCTCGTCCACAAATATATTCAGGGAAGGCAACGAAGAGGAATTGAAAGCAAGGCAGAATTGCAGGAAACAGATTTCAGGAGGTAGATTCGAATCGCCTTTAAAGCACAGGAAAAGCGGCAAAACCTCGACAATGATGCCCTTGGCCAAAAAGGGCGTATGCGTTTTTTCCTGAATATATTCAGGAAAAAACGCATACGCCCTTCTTGGCCAACCAAGCAACCTGGAAAGGCAAATCAGCGCTACAAAGAAGTCTCGCTTCGCATCGGTCAAAAGGGCCATGCTGAATAAAGGGTCAAAACCAGAAATGCAGGACAGGCCATGGAGAAACGGGAGCCTTGCTACGCTGATGGGCGGGATGTAAATTGCCAACAACCACTCTGGAGAAGTGTACGGTGTGTCCTGAAACATCTAAAAAACACAGCTTAGAGAGCATAGGGCACTTCCACTCATGGGCGTATACATTGGGAAAACTAAAAATCAGCAAGACACAGGCACCCCAAAGTTTAGGGCTGCTCTGTTGACAAGAACCTCCACTTCGTTACACCTTAAATATCCCAGGAAAGAGAAAAATGGATAAAGAAGTTGTGGTCCTTATGTACAAAGGAATATCACTCAGCCATGAAATCAACGTCATAAGGCTCGTAGCAGCATGATGAGTGGATTTAGGTACGACAATTCTAAGTGAAATAAGTCACACAGAAAAAGACACTTGCCATAAGATATCACTTATAGAGGGAATGGAAAAACCGCTACACTGGAACTGAATTACAAAACAGAACAGAGTCACACGTTTAGAAAACACACTATAGCTGCTTAACGGGAAAGGTGAGGTGGGGTGATGCCTAAAACAAGGGTTTCAAATTAGCTCAGATACCGTTCCATAAACCCAATATGTAATAGACAAGACCTACTCCTTGCTCAGTGAACTGGACTCAACACCCCCTATTCACCGCCCAAGAATATATCTGACTAGTAAGAATCTTAAAACCTATGTATTGATATCTCTCTGTAAGTGAGTCAAGTGCGTGTAAAGCGGCATAAAGACAGCAGTGAAAAGCAGCTAAACCCCATTATAAAAATCAATAACTTTTAAAAACCCGTGAAACAAAGACAGTGAAAGAGAGAGAAATTCTTACAAAATTCGTTCAGGGGCTGTGATGCCACCTGGATTGACCATATCTAGACCCACAGCTGATTGCGACATAAGGGTGGACACTCTTGGGGCTGAGAGTTTTGGTGAGGTTGGGTGAGCAAACGCAGACCCTTTAAAGTAATACTGCTTGGTACCCATTCCATGGGTCCCAAATCTCCAGGTTCAAGGGCATCTTCCTACATCGAAAACATGCATGAGAAACCCAGAAGATGGTACACCGTGTGATCGGGAAAGGTTGCTAAAACGCACCTCATTTCTCGTCTGATGGTGCTCGGGTTCGCCATTCTAGCCGCTTTACTAGCAATCTTCCTCCTTGGAGAATCAGCAGCTTTAACCTCCTGTTCCGTACAGGTTGCAATTTGTCCTGAGGATGAACGGGAAGAGGGGGAACCAATGGGAGACTAGCTCTAGGTGTTGGGACAGGCACAGGTCACTCTATTTTCCCATCAGAAAGAAGAATTAACCACAGGCTCATCCTGCCGCCCGGAACCCGAATAGGGCCTGAAGCAATCCTGCGCTTTTGCGGCCAGCTCCCAAGAAAGCGAGTTGAAAAATGGAGCTCAGGGGCACTGCAATTCACAAACCTGCAGAATTATAAATGATAACTCTTGTCCACAAATATATTCAGGGAAGGCAACTAAGAGGATTTGAAAGCAAGGCAGAATTGCAGGAAACAGATTTCAGGAGGTAGATTCGAATCGCCTTTAAAGCACAGGAAAAGCGGCAAAACCTCGACAATGATGCCCTTGGCCAAAAAGGGCGTATGCGTTTTTTCCTGAATATATTCAGGAAAAAACGCATACGCCCTTTTTGGCCAACCAAGCAACCTGGAAAGGCAAATCAGCGCTACAAAGAAGTCTCGCTTCGCATCGGTCAAAAGGGCCATGCTGAATAAAGGGTCAAAACCAGAAATGCAGGACAGGCCATGGAGAAACGGGAGCCTTGCTACGCTGTTGGGCGAGATGTAAATTGCCAACAGCCACTCTGGAGAAGTGTACGGTGTGTCCTGAAACATCTAACAAACACAGCTTAGAGAGCATAGGGCACTTCCACTCATGGGCGTATCCATTGGGAAAACTAAAAATCAGCAAGACACAGGCACCCCAAAGTTTAGGGCTGCTCTGTTGACAAGAACCTCCACTTCGTTACACCTTAAATATCCCAGGAAAGAGAAAAATGGATAAAGAAGTTGTGGTCCTTATGTACAAAGGAATATCACTCAGCCATGAAATCAACGTCATAAGGCTAGTAGCAGCATGATGAGTGGATTTAGGTACGACGATTCTAAGTGAAATAAGTCACACAGAAAAAGACACTTGCCATAAGATATCACTTATAGAGGGAATGTAAAAACCGCTACACTTGAACTGAATTACAAAACAGAACAGAGTCACACGTTTAGAAAACACACTACAGCTGCTTAACGGGAAAGGTGAGCTGGGGTGATGCCTAAAACAAGGGTTTCAAATTAGCTCAGATACCGTTCCATAAACCCAATATGTAATAGACAATACCTACTCCTTGCTCAGTGAACTGGACTCAACACCCCCTATTCACCGCCCAAGAATATATCTGACTAGTAAGAATCTTAAAACCTATGTATTGATATCTCTCTGTAAGTGAGTCAACTGCGTGTAAAGCGGCATAAAGACATCAGTGAAAAGCAGCTAAACCCCATTATAAAAATCAATAACTTTTAAAAACCCGTGAAACAAAGACAGTGAAAGAGAGAGGAATTCTTACAAAATTCGTTCAGGGGCTGTGATGCCACCTGGATTGACCATATCTAGACCCACAGCTGATTGCGACATAAGGGTGGACACTCTTGGGGCTGAGAGGTTTGGTGAGGTTGGGTGAGCAAACGCAGACCCTTTAAAGTAATACTGCGTGGTACCCATCCCATGGGTCCCAAATCTCCAGGTTCAAGGGCATCTTCCTACATCGAAAACATGCATGAGAAACCCAGAAGATGGTACACCGTGTGATCGGGAAAGGTTTCTAAAACGCACCTCATTTCTCAACTGATGGTGCTCGGGTTCGCCATTCCAGCCGCTTTACTAGCACTCTCCCTCCTTGGAGAATCAGCAGCTTTAACCTCCTGTTCCGTACAGGTTGCAATTTGTCCTGAGGATGAACGGGAGGAGGGGGAACCAATGGAAGACTAGCTCTAGGTGTTGGGACAGGCACAGGTCACTCTATTTTCCCATCAGGAAGAAGAATTAACCACAGGCTCAGCCTGCCGCCCGGAACCCGAATAGGGCCTGAAGCAATCCTGCGCTTTTGCGGCCAGCTCCCAAGAAAGCGTGTTGAAAAATGGAGCTCAGGGGCACTGCAATTCACAAACCTGCAGAGTTATAAATGATAACTCTCGTCCACAAATATATTCAGGGAAGGCAACGAAGAGGATTTGAAAGCAAGGCAGAATTGCAGGAAAGTGATTTCAGGAGGTAGATTCGAAACACCTTTAAAGCACAGGAAAAGCGGCAAAACCTCGACAATGATGCCCTTGGCCAAAAAGGGCGTATGCGTTTTTTCCTGAATATATTCAGGAAAAAACGCATACGCCCTTTTTGGCCAACCAAGCAACCTGGAAAGGCAAATCAGCACTACAAAGAAGTCTCGCTTCGCATCGGTCAAAAGGGCCATGCTGAATAAAGGGTCAAAACCAGAAATGCAGGACAGGCCATGGAGAAACGGGAGCCTTGCTACGCTGTTGGGCGAGATGTAAATTGCCAACAGCCACTCTGGAGAAGTGTACGGTGTGTCCTGAAACATCTAACAAACACAGCTTAGAGAGCATAGGGCACTTCCACTCATGGGCGTATACATTGGGAAAACTAAAAATCAGCAAGACACAGGCACCCCAAAGTTTAGGGCTGCTCTGTTGACAAGAACCTCCACTTCGTTACACCTTAAATATCCCAGGAAAGAGAAAAATGGATAAAGAAGTTGTGGTCCTTATGTACAAAGGAATATCACTCAGCCATGAAATCAACGTCATAAGGCTAGTAGCAGCATGATGAGTGGATTTAGGTACGACGATTCTAAGTGAAATAAGTCACACAGAAAAAGACACTTGCCATAAGATATCACTTATAGAGGGAATGTAAAAACCGCTACACTTGAACTGAATTACAAAACAGAACAGAGTCACACGTTTAGAAAACACACTACAGCTGCTTAACGGGAAAGGTGAGCTGGGGTGATGCCTAAAACAAGGGTTTCAAATTAGCTCAGATACCGTTCCATAAACCCAATATGTAATAGACAATACCTACTCCTTGCTCAGTGAACTGGACTCAACACCCCCTATTCACCGCCCAAGAATATATCTGACTAGTAAGAATCTTAAAACCTATGTATTGATATCTCTCTGTAAGTGAGTCAAGTGCGTGTAAAGCGGCATAAAGACAGCAGTGAAAAGCAGCTAAACCCCATTACAAAAATCAATAACTTTTAAAAACCCGTGAAACAAAGACAGTGAAAGAGAGAGAAATTCTTACAAAATTCGTTCAGGGGCTGTGATGCCACCTGGATTGACCATATCTAGACCCACAGCTGATTGCGACATAAGGGTGGACACTCTTGGGGCTGAGAGTTTTGGTGAGGTTGGGTGAGCAAACGCAGACCCTTTAAAGTAATACTGCTTGGTACCCATTCCATGGGTCCCAAATATCCAGGTTCAAGGGCATCTTCCTACATCGAAAACATGCATGAGAAACCCAGAAGATGGTACACCGTGTGATCGGGAAAGGTTGCTAAAACGCACCTCATTTCTCGTCTGATGGTGCTCGGGTTCGCCATTCTAGCCGCTTTACTAGCAATCTTCCTCCTTGGAGAATCAGCAGCTTTAACCTCCTGTTCCGTACAGGTTGCAATTTGTCCTGAGGATTAACGGGAAGAGGGGGAACCAATGGGAGACTAGCTCTAGGTGTTGGGACAGGCACAGGTCACTCTATTTTCCCATCAGGAAGAAGAATTAACCACAGGCTCATCCTGCCGCCCGGAACCCGAATAGGGCCTGAAGCAATCCTGCGCTTTTGCGGCCAGCTCCCAAGAAAGCGAGTTGAAAAATGGAGCTCAGGGGCACTGCAATTCACAAATCTGCAGAGTTATAAATGATAACTGTCGTCCACAAATATATTCAGGGAAGGCAACGAAGAGGATTTGAAAGCAAGGCAGAATTGCAGGAAAGTGATTTCAGGAGGTAGATTCGAAACACCTTTAAAGCACAGGAAAAGCGGCAAAACCTCGACAATGATGCCCTTGGCCAAAAAGGGCGTATGCGTTTTTTCCTGAATATATTCAGGAAAAAACGCATACGCCCTTTTTGGCCAACCAAGCAACCTGGAAAGGCAAATCAGCACTACAAAGAAGTCTCGCTTCGCATCGGTCAAAAGGGCCATGCTGAATAAAGGGTCAAAACCAGAAATGCAGGACAGGCCATGGAGAAACGGGAGCCTTGCTACGCTGTTGGGCGAGATGTAAATTGCCAACAGCCACTCTGGAGAAGTGTACGGTGTGTCCTGAAACATCTAACAAACACAGCTTAGAGAGCATAGGGCACTTCCACTCATGGGCGTATCCATTGGGAAAACTAAAAATCAGCAAGACACAGGCACCCCAAAGTTTAGGGCTGCTCTGTTGACAAGAACCTCCACTTCGTTACACCTTAAATATCCCAGGAAAGAGAAAAATGGATAAAGAAGTTGTGGTCCTTATGTACAAAGGAATATCACTCAGCCATGAAATCAACGTCATAAGGCTAGTAGCAGCATGATGAGTGGATTTAGGTACGACGATTCTAAGTGAAATAAGTCACACAGAAAAAGACACTTGCCATAAGATATCACTTATAGAGGGAATGTAAAAACCGCTACACTTGAACTGAATTACAAAACAGAACAGAGTCACACGTTTAGAAAACACACTACAGCTGCTTAACGGGAAAGGTGAGCTGGGGTGATGCCTAAAACAAGGGTTTCAAATTAGCTCAGATACCGTTCCATAAACCCAATATGTAATAGACAATACCTACTCCTTGCTCAGTGAACTGGACTCAACACCCCCTATTCACCGCCCAAGAATATATCTGACTAGTAAGAATCTTAAAACCTATGTATTGATATCTCTCTGTAAGTGAGTCAAGTGCGTGTAAAGCGGCATAAAGACAGCAGTGAAAAGCAGCTAAACCCCATTACAAAAATCAATAACTTTTAAAAACCCGTGAAACAAAGACAGTGAAAGAGAGAGAAATTCTTACAAAATTCGTTCAGGGGCTGTGATGCCACCTGGATTGACCATATCTAGACCCACAGCTGATTGCGACATAAGGTTGGACACTCTTGGGGCTGAGAGTTTTGGTGAGGTTGGGTGAGCAAACGCAGACCCTTTAAAGTAATACTGCTTGGTACCCATTCCATGGGTCCCAAATATCCAGGTTCAAGGGCATCTTCCTACATCGAAAACATGCATGAGAAACCCAGAAGATGGTACACCGTGTGATCGGGAAAGGTTGCTAAAACGCACCTCATTTCTCGTCTGATGGTGCTCGGGTTCGCCATTCTAGCCGCTTTACTAGCAATCTTCCTCCTTGGAGAATCAGCAGCTTTAACCTCCTGTTCCGTACAGGTTGCAATTTGTCCTGAGGATGAACGGGAAGAGGGGGAACCAATGGGAGACTAGCTCTAGGTGTTGGGACAGGCACAGGTCACTCTATTTTCCCATCAGGAAGAAGAATTAACCACAGGCTCATCCTGCCGCCCGGAACCCGAATAGGGCCTGAAGCAATCCTGCGCTTTTGCGGCCAGCTCCCAAGAAAGCGAGTTGAAAAATGGAGCTCAGGGGCACTGCAATTCACAAATCTGCAGAGTTATAAATGATAACTGTCGTCCACAAATATATTCAGGGAAGGCAACGAAGACGATTTGAAAGCAAGGCAGAATTGCAGGAAACAGATTTCAGGAGGTAGATTCGAATCGCATTTAAAGCACAGGAAAAGCGGCAAAACCTCGACAATGATGCCCTTGGCCAAAAAGGGCGTATGCGTTTTTTCCTGAATATATTCAGGAAAAAACGCATACGCCCTTTTTGGCCAACCAAGCAACCTGGAAAGGCAAATCAGCGCTACAAAGAAGTCTCGCTTCGCATCGGTCAAAAGGGCCATGCTGAATAAAGGGTCAAAACCAGAAATGCAGGACAGGCCATGGAGAAACGGGAGCCTTGCTACGCTGATGGGCGGGATGTAAATTGCCAACAGCCACTCTGGAGAAGTGTACGGTGTGTCCTGAAACATCTAAAAAACACAGCTTAGAGAGCATAGGGCACTTCCACTCATGGGCGTATACATTGTGAAAACTAAAAATCAGCAACACACAGGCACCCCAAAGTTTAGGGCTGCTCTGTTGACAAGAACCTCCACTTCGTTACACCTTAAATATCCCAGGAAAGAGAAAAATGGATAAAGAAGTTGTGGTCCTTATGTACAAAGGAATATCACTCAGCCATGAAATCAACGTCATAAGGCTCGTAGCAGCATGATGAGTGGATTTAGGTACGACAATTCTAAGTGAAATAAGTCACACAGAAAAAGACACTTGCCATAAGATATCACTTATAGAGGGAATGGAAAAACCGCTACACTGGAACTGAATTACAAAACAGAACAGAGTCACACGTTTAGAAAACACACTATAGCTGCTTAACGGGAAAGGTGAGCTGGGGTGATGCCTAAAACAAGGGTTTCAAATTAGCTCAGATACCGTTCCATAAACCCAATATGTAATAGACAAGACCTACTCCTTGCTCAGTGAACTGGACTCAACACCCCCTATCCACCGCCCAAGAATATATCTGACTAGTAAGAATCTTAAAACCTATGTATTGATATCTCTCTGTAAGTGAGTCAAGTGCGTGTAAAGCGGCATAAAGACAGCAGTGAAAAGCAGCTAAACCCCATTATAAAAATCAATAACTTTTAAAAACCCGTGAAACAAAGACAGTGAAAGAGAGAGAAATTCTTACAAAATTCGTTCAGGGGCTGTGATGCCACCTGGATTGACCATATCTAGACCCACAGCTGATTGCGACATAAGGGTGGACACTCTTGGGGCTGAGAGGTTTGGTGAGGTTGGGTGAGCAAACGCAGACCCTTTAAAGTAATACTGCTTGGTACCCATTCCATGGGTCCCAAATCTCCAGGTTCAAGGGCATCTTCCTACATCGAAAACATGCATGAGAAACCCAGAAGATGGTACACCGTGTGATCGGGAAAGGTTGCTAAAACGCACCTCATTTCTCGTCTGATGGTGCTCGGGTTCGCCATTCTAGCCGCTTTACTAGCAATCTTCCTCCTTGGAGAATCAGCAGCTTTAACCTCCTGTTCCGTACAGGTTGCAATTTGTCCTGAGGATGAACGGGAAGAGGGGGAACCAATGGGAGACTAGCTCTAGGTGTTGGGACAGGCACAGGTCACTCTATTTTCCCATCAGGAAGAAGAATTAACCACAGGCTCATCCTGCCGCCCGGAACCCGAATAGGGCCTGAAGCAATCCTGCGCTTTTGCGGCCAGCTCCCAAGAAAGCGAGTTGAAAAATGGAGCTCAGGGGCACTGCAATTCACAAACCTGCAGAGTTATAAATGATAACTGTCGTCCACAAATATATTCAGGGAAGGCAACGAAGAGGATTTGAAAGCAAGGCAGAATTGCAGGAAACAGATTTCAGGAGGTAGATTCGAATCGCATTTAAAGCACAGGAAAAGCGGCAAAACCTCGACAATGATGCCCTTGGCCAAAAAGGGCGTATGCGTTTTTTCCTGAATATATTCAGGAAAAAACGCATACGCCCTTTTTGGCCAACCAAGCAACCTGGAAAGGCAAATCAGCGCTACAAAGAAGTCTCGCTTCGCATCGGTCAAAAGGGCCATGCTGAATAAAGGGTCAAAACCAGAAATGCAGGACAGGCCATGGAGAAACGGGAGCCTTGCTACGCTGATGGGCGGGATGTAAATTGCCAACAGCCACTCTGGAGAAGTGTACGGTGTGTCCTGAAACATCTAAAAAACACAGCTTAGAGAGCATAGGGCACTTCCACTCATGGGCGTATACATTGGGAAAACTAAAAATCAGCAAGACACAGGCACCCCAAAGTTTAGGGCTGCTCTGTTGACAAGATCCTCCACTTCGTTACACCTTAAATATCCCAGGAAAGAGAAAAATGGATAAAGAAGTTGTGGTCCTTATGTACAAAGGAATATCACTCAGCCATGAAATCAACGTCATAAGGCTAGTAGCAGCATGAAGAGTGGATTTAGGTACGACGATTCTAAGTGAAATAAGTC
This sequence comes from Eschrichtius robustus, assembly GCF_028021215.1. Lineage (NCBI taxonomy): Eukaryota > Metazoa > Chordata > Mammalia > Artiodactyla > Eschrichtiidae > Eschrichtius > Eschrichtius robustus. Next base: position 51,259,689 of record NC_090830.1, read on the forward strand.
ACACAGAAAAAGACACTTGCCATAAGATATCACTTATAGAGGGAATGGAAAAACCGCTACACTGGAACTGAATTACAAAACAGAACAGAGTCACACGTTTAGAAAACACACTATAGCTGCTTAACGGGAAAGGTGAGGTGGGGTGATGCCTAAAACAAGGGTTTCAAATTAGCTCAGATACCGTTCCATAAACCCAATATGTAATAGACAAGACCTACTCCTTGCTCAGTGAACTGGACTCAACACCCCCTATTCACCGCCCAAGAATATATCTGACTAGTAAGAATCTTAAAACCTATGTATTGATATATCTCTGTAAGTGAGTCAAGTGCGTGTAAAGCGGCATAAAGACAGCAGTGAAAAGCAGCTAAACCCCATTATAAAAATCAATAACTTTTAAAAACCCGTGAAACAAAGACAGTGAAAGAGAGAGAAATTCTTACAAAATTCGTTCAGGGGCTGTGATGCCACCTGGATTGACCATATCTAGACCCACAGCTGATTGCGACATAAGGGTGGACACTCTTGGGGCTGAGAGGTTTGGTGAGGTTGGGTGAGCAAACGCAGACCCTTTAAAGTAATACTGCTTGGTACCCATTCCATGGGTCCCAAATCTCCAGGTTCAAGGGCATCTTCCTACATCGAAAACATGCATGAGAATCCCAGAAGATGGTACACCGTGTGATCGGGAAAGGTTGCTAAAACGCACCTCATTTCTCGTCTGATGGTGCTCGGGTTCGCCATTCCAGCCGCTTTACTAGCAATCTTCCTCCTTGGAGAATCAGCAGCTTTAACCTCCTGTTCCGTACAGGTTGCAATTTGTCCTGAGGATGAACGGGAAGAGGGGGAACCAATGGGAGACTAGCTCTAGGTGTTGGGACAGGCACAGGTCACTCTATTTTCCCATCAGGAAGAAGAATTAACCACAGGCTCATCCTGCCGCCCGGAACCCGAATAGGGCCTGAAGCAATCCTGCGCTTTTGCGGCCAGCTCCCAAGAAAGCGAGTTGAAAAATGGAGCTCAGGGGCACTGCAATTCACAAACCTGCAGAGTTATAAATGATAACTGTCGTCCACAAATATATTCAGGGAAGGCAACGAAGAGGATTTGAAAGCAAGGCAGAATTGCAGGAAACAGATTTCAGGAGGTAGATTCGAATCGCATTTAAAGCACAGGAAAAGCGGCAAAACCTCGACAATGATGCCCTTGGCCAAAAAGGGCGTATGCGTTTTTTCCTGAATATATTCAGGAAAAAACGCATACGCCCTTTTTGGCCAACCAAGCAACCTGGAAAGGCAAATCAGCGCTACAAAGAAGTCTCGCTTCGCATCGGTCAAAAGGGCCATGCTGAATAAAGGGTCAAAACCAGAAATGCAGGACAGGCCATGGAGAAACGGGAGCCTTGCTACGCTGATGGGCGGGATGTAAATTGCCAACAGCCACTCTGGAGAAGTGTACGGTGTGTCCTGAAACATCTAACAAACACAGCTTAGAGAGCATAGGGCACTTCCACTCATGGGCGTATACATTGGGAAAACTAAAAATCAGCAAGACACAGGCACCCCAAAGTTTAGGGCTGCTCTGTTGACAAGAACCTCCACTTCGTTACACCTTAAATATCCCAGGAAAGAGAAAAATGGATAAAGAAGTTGTGGTCCTTATGTACAAAGGAATATCACTCAGCCATGAAATCAACGTCATAAGGCTAGTAGCAGCATGATGAGTGGATTTAGGTACGACGATTCTAAGTGAAATAAGTCACACAGAAAAAGACACTTGCCATAAGTTATCACTTATAGAGGGAATGTAAAAACCGCTACACTTGAACTGAATTACAAAACAGAACAGAGTCACACGTTTAGAAAACACACTACAGCTGCTTAACGGGAAAGGTGAGCTGGGGTGATGCCTAAAACAAGGGTTTCAAATTAGCTCAGATACCGTTCCATAAACCCAATATGTAATAGACAATACCTACTCCTTGCTCAGTGAACTGGACTCAACACCCCCTATTCACCGCCCAAGAATATATCTGACTAGTAAGAATCTTAAAACCTATGTATTGATATCTCTCTGTAAGTGAGTCAAGTGCGTGTAAAGCGGCATAAAGTCAGCAGTGAAAAGCAGCTAAACCCCATTACAAAAATCAATAACTTTTAAAAACCCGTGAAACAAAGACAGTGAAAGAGAGAGAAATTCTTACAAAATTCGTTCAGGGGCTGTGATGCCACCTGGATTGACCATATCTAGACCCACAGCTGATTGCGACATAAGGGTGGACACTCTTGGGGCTGAGAGTTTTGGTGAGGTTGGGTGAGCAAACGCAGACCGTTTAAAGTAATACTGCTTGGTACCCATTCCATGGGTCCCAAATCTCCAGGTTCAAGGGCATCTTCCTACATCGAAAACATGCATGAGAAACCCAGAAGATGGTACACCGTGTGATCGGGAAAGGTTGCTAAAACGCACCTCATTTCTCGTCTGATGGTGCTCGGGTTCGCCATTCTAGCCGCTTTACTAGCAATCTTCCTCCTTGGAGAATCAGCAGCTTTAACCTCCTGTTCCGTACAGGTTGCAATTTGTCCTGAGGATTAACGGGAAGAGGGGGAACCAATGGGAGACTAGCTCTAGGTGTTGGGACAGGCACAGGTCACTCTATTTTCCCATCAGGAAGAAGAATTAACCACAGGCTCATTCTGCCGCCCGGAACCCGAATAGGGCCTGAAGCAATCCTGCGCTTTTGCGGCCAGCTCCCAAGAAAGCGAGTTGAAAAATGGAGCTCAGGGGCACTGCAATTCACAAATCTGCAGAGTTATAAATGATAACTGTCGTCCACAAATATATTCAGGGAAGGCAACGAAGAGGATTTGAAAGCAAGGCAGAATTGCAGGAAACAGATTTCAGGAGGTAGATTCGAATCGCCTTTAAAGCACAGGAAAAGCGGCAAAACCTCGACAATGATGCCCTTGGCCAAAAAGGGCGTATGCGTTTTTTCCTGAATATATTCAGGAAAAAACGCATACGCCCTTTTTGGCCAACCAAGCAACCTGGAAAGGCAAATCAGCGCTACAAAGAAGTCTCGCTTCGCATCGGTCAAAAGGGCCATGCTGAATAAAGGGTCAAAACCAGAAATGCAGGACAGGCCATGGAGAAACGGGAGCCTTGCTACGCTGTTGGGCGAGATGTAAATTGCCAACAGCCACTCTGGAGAAGTGTACGGTGTGTCCTGAAACATCTAACAAACACAGCTTAGAGAGCATAGGGCACTTCCACTCATGGGCGTATCCATTGGGAAAACTAAAAATCAGCAAGACACAGGCACCCCAAAGTTTAGGGCTGCTCTGTTGACAAGAACCTCCACTTCGTTACACCTTAAATATCCCAGGAAAGAGAAAAATGGATAAAGAAGTTGTGGTCCTTATGTACAAAGGAATATCACTCAGCCATGAAATCAACGTCATAAGGCTAGTAGCAGCATGATGATTGGATTTAGGTACGACGATTCTAAGTGAAATAAGTCACACAGAAAAAGACACTTGCCATAAGATATCACTTATAGAGGGAATGTAAAAACCGCTACACTTGAACTGAATTACAAAACAGAACAGAGTCACACGTTTAGAAAACACACTACAGCTGCTTAACGGGAAAGGTGAGCTGGGGTGATGCCTAAAACAAGGGTTTCAAATTAGCTCAGATACCGTTCCATAAACCCAATATGTAATAGACAATACCTACTCCTTGCTCAGTGAACTGGACTCAACACCCCCTATTCACCGCCCAAGAATATATCTGACTAGTAAGAATCTTAAAACCTATGTATTGATATCTCTCTGTAAGTGAGTCAAGTGCGTGTAAAGCGGCATAAAGACAGCAGTGAAAAGCAGCTAAACCGCATTACAAAAATCAATAACTTTTAAAAACCCGTGAAACAAAGACAGTGAAAGAGAGAGAAATTCTTACAAAATTCGTTCAGGGGCTGTGATGCCACCTGGATTGACCATATCTAGACCCACAGCTGATTGCGACATAAGGTTGGACACTCTTGGGGCTGAGAGTTTTGGTGAGGTTGGGTGAGCAAACGCAGACCCTTTAAAGTAATAGTGCTTGGTACCCATTCCATGGGTCCCAAATCTCCAGGTTCAAGGGCATCTTCCTACATCGAAAACATGCATGAGAAACCCAGAAGATGGTACACCGTGTGATCGGGAAAGGTTGCTAAAACGCACCTCATTTCTCGTCTGATGGTGCTCGGGTTCGCCATTCTAGCCGCTTTACTAGCAATCTTCCTCCTTGGAGAATCAGCAGCTTTAACCTCCTGTTCCGTACAGGTTGCAATTTGTCCTGAGGATGAACGGGAAGAGGGGGAACCAATGGGAGACTAGCTCTAGGTGTTGGGACAGGCACAGGTCACTCTATTTTCCCATCAGGAAGAAGAATTAACCACAGGCTCATCCTGCCGCCCGGAACCCGAATAGGGCCTGAAGCAATCCTGCGCTTTTGAGGCCAGCTCCCAAGAAAGCGAGTTGAAAAATGGAGCTCAGGGGCACTGCAATTCACAAACCTGCAGAGTTATAAATGATAACTGTCGTCCACAAATATATTCAGGGAAGGCAACGAAGAGGATTTGAAAGCAAGGCAGAATTGCAGGAAACAGATTTCAGGAGGTAGATTCGAATCGCATTTAAAGCACAGGAAAAGCGGCAAAACCTCGACAATGATGCCCTTGGCCAAAAAGGGCGTATGCGTTTTTTCCTGAATATATTCAGGAAAAAACGCATACGCCCTTTTTGGCCAACCAAGCAACCTGGAAAGGCAAATCAGCGCTACAAAGAAGTCTCGCTTCGCATCGGTCAAAAGGGCCATGCTGAATAAAGGGTCAAATCCAGAAATGCAGGACAGGCCATGGAGAAACGGGAGCCTTGCTACGCTGATGGGCGGGATGTAAATTGCCAACAGCCACTCTGGAGAAGTGTACGGTGTGTCCTGAAACATCTAAAAAACACAGCTTAGAGAGCATAGGGCACTTCCACTCATGGGCGTATACATTGGGAAAACTAAAAATCAGCAAGACACAGGCACCCCAAAGTTTAGGGCTGCTCTGTTGACAAGATCCTCCACTTCGTTACACCTTAAATATCCCAGGAAAGAGAAAAATGGATAAAGAAGTTGTGGTCCTTATGTACAAAGGAATATCACTCAGCCATGAAATCAACGTCATAAGGCTAGTAGCAGCATGAAGAGTGGATTTAGGTACGACGATTCTAAGTGAAATAAGTCACACAGAAAAAGACACTTGCCATAAGATATCACTTATAGAGGGAATGGAAAAACCGCTACACTGGAACTGAATTACAAAACAGAACAGAGTCACACGTTTAGAAAACACACTATAGCTGCTTAACGGGAAAGGTGAGGTGGGGTGATGCCTAAAACAAGGGTTTCAAATTAGCTCAGATACCGTTCCATAAACCCAATATGTAATAGACAAGACCTACTCCTTGCTCAGTGAACTGGACTCAACACCCCCTATTCACCGCCCAAGAATATATCTGACTAGTAAGAATCTTAAAACCTATGTATTGATATCTCTCTGTAAGTGAGTCAAGTGCGTGTAAAGCGGCATAAAGACAGCAGTGAAAAGCAGCTAAACCCCATTATAAAAATCAATAACTTTTAAAAACCCGTGAAACAAAGACAGTGAAAGAGAGAGAAATTCTTACAAAATTCGTTCAGGGGCTGTGATGCCACCTGGATTGACCATATCTAGACCCACAGCTGATTGCGACATAAGGGTGGACACTCTTGGGGCTGAAAGGTTTGGTGAGGTTGGGTGAGCAAACGCAGACCCTTTAAAGTAATACTGCTTGGTACCCATTCCATGGGTCCCAAATCTCCAGGTTCAAGGGCATCTTCCTACATCGAAAACATGCATGAGAATCCCAGAAGATGGTACACCGTGTGATCGGGAAAGGTTGCTAAAACGCACCTCATTTCTCGTCTGATGGTGCTCGGGTTCGCCATTCTAGCCGCTTTACTAGCAATCTTCCTCCTTGGAGAATCAGCAGCTTTAACCTCCTGTTCCGTACAGGTTGCAATTTGTCCTGAGGATGAACGGGAAGAGGGGGAACCAATGGGAGACTAGCTCTAGGTGTTGGGACAGGCACAGGTCACTCTATTTTCCCATCAGGAAGAAGAATTAACCACAGGCTCATCCTGCCGCCCGGAACCCGAATAGGGCCTGAAGCAATCCTGCGCTTTTGCGGCCAGCTCCCAAGAAAGCGAGTTGAAAAATGGAGCTCAGGGGCACTGCAATTCACAAACCTGCAGAGTTATAAATGATAACTGTCGTCCACAAATATATTCAGGGAAGGCAACGAAGAGGATTTGAAAGCAAGGCAGAATTGCAGGAAACAGATTTCAGGAGGTAGATTCGAATCGCATTTAAAGCACAGGAAAAGCGGCAAAACCTCGACAATGATGCCCTTGGCCAAAAAGGGCGTATGCGTTTTTTCCTGAATATATTCAGGAAAAAACGCATACGCCCTTTTTGGCCAACCAAGCAACCTGGAAAGGCAAATCAGCGCTACAAAGAAGTCTCGCTTCGCATCGGTCAAAAGGGCCATGCTGAATAAAGGGTCAAAACCAGAAATGCAGGACAGGCCATGGAGAAACGGGAGCCTTGCTACGCTGATGGGCGGGATGTAAATTGCCAACAGCCACTCTGGAGAAGTGTACGGTGTGTCCTGAAACATCTAAAAAACACAGCTTAGAGAGCATAGGGCACTTCCACTCATGGGCGTATACATTGGGAAAACTAAAAATCAGCAAGACACAGGCACCCCAAAGTTTAGGGCTGCTCTGTTGACAAGATCCTCCACTTCGTTACACCTTAAATATCCCAGGAAAGAGAAAAATGGATAAAGAAGTTGTGGTCCTTATGTACAAAGGAATATCACTCAGCCATGAAATCAACGTCATAAGGCTAGTAGCAGCATGAAGAGTGGATTTAGGTACGACGATTCTAAGTGAAATAAGTCACACAGAAAAAGACACTTGCCATAAGATATCACTTATAGAGGGAATGTAAAAACCGCTACACTTGAACTGAATTACAAAACAGAACAGAGTCACACGTTTAGAAAACACACTACAGCTGCTTAACGGGAAAGGTGAGCTGGGGTGATGCCTAAAACAAGGGTTTCAAATTAGCTCAGATACCGTTCCATAAACCCAATATGTAATAGACAATACCTACTCCTTGCTCAGTGAACTGGACTCAACACCCCCTATTCACCGCCCAAGAATATATCTGACTAGTAAGAATCTTAAAACCTATGTATTGATATCTCTCTGTAAGTGAGTCAAGTGCGTGTAAAGCGGCATAAAGTCAGCAGTGAAAAGCAGCTAAACCCCATTACAAAAATCAATAACTTTTAAAAACCCGTGAAACAAAGACAGTGAAAGAGAGAGAAATTCTTACAAAATTCGTTCAGGGGCTGTGATGCCACCTGGATTGACCATATCTAGACCCACAGCTGATTGCGACATAAGGGTGGACACTCTTGGGGCTGAGAGTTTTGGTGAGGTTGGGTGAGCAAACGCAGACCCTTTAAAGTAATACTGCTTGGTACCCATTCCATGGGTCCCAAATCTCCAGGTTCAAGGGCATCTTCCTACATCGAAAACATGCATGAGAAACCCAGAAGATGGTACACCGTGTGATCGGGAAAGGTTGCTAAAACGCACCTCATTTCTCGTCTGATGGTGCTCGGGTTCGCCATTCTAGCCGCTTTACTAGCAATCTTCCTCCTTGGAGAATCAGCAGCTTTAACCTCCTGTTCCGTACAGGTTGCAATTTGTCCTGAGGATGAACGGGAAGAGGGGGAACCAATGGGAGACTAGCTCTAGGTGTTGGGACAGGCACAGGTCACTCTATTTTCCCATCAGGAAGAAGAATTAACCACAGGCTCATCCTGCCGCCCGGAACCCGAATAGGGCCTGAAGCAATCCTGCGCTTTTGCGGCCAGCTCCCAAGAAAGCGAGTTGAAAAATGGAGCTCAGGGGCACTGCAATTCACAAATCTGCAGAGTTATAAATGATAACTGTCGTCCACAAATATATTCAGGGAAGGCAACGAAGAGGATTTGAAAGCAAGGCAGAATTGCAGGAAACAGATTTCAGGAGGTAGATTCGAATCGCCTTTAAAGCACAGGAAAAGCGGCAAAACCTCGACAATGATGCCCTTGGCCAAAAAGGGCGTATGCGTTTTTTCCTGAATATATTCAGGAAAAAACGCATACGCCCTTTTTGGCCAACCAAGCAACCTGGAAAGGCAAATCAGCGCTACAAAGCAGTCTCGCTTCGCATCGGTCAAAAGGGCCATGCTGAATAAAGGGTCAAAACCAGAAATGCAGGACAGGCCATGGAGAAACGGGAGCCTTGCTACGCTGTTGGGCGAGATGTAAATTGCCAACAGCCACTCTGGAGAAGTGTACGGTGTGTCCTGAAACATCTAACAAACACAGCTTAGAGAGCATAGGGCACTTCCACTCATGGGCGTATCCATTGGGAAAACTAAAAATCAGCAAGACACAGGCACCCCAAAGTTTAGGGCTGCTCTGTTGACAAGAACCTCCACTTCGTTACACCTTAAATATCCCAGGAAAGAGAAAAATGGATAAAGAAGTTGTGGTCCTTATGTACAAAGGAATATCACTCAGCCATGAAATCAACGTCATAAGGCTAGTAGCAGCATGATGATTGGATTTAGGTACGACGATTCTAAGTGAAATAAGTCACACAGAAAAAGACACTTGCCATAAGATATCACTTATAGAGGGAATGTAAAAACCGCTACACTTGAACTGAATTACAAAACAGAACAGAGTCACACGTTTAGAAAACACACTACAGCTGCTTAACGGGAAAGGTGAGCTGGGGTGATGCCTAAAACAAGGGTTTCAAATTAGCTCAGATACCGTTCCATAAACCCAATATGTAATAGACAATACCTACTCCTTGCTCAGTGAACTGGACTCAACACCCCCTATTCACCGCCCAAGAATATATCTGACTAGTAAGAATCTTAAAACCTATGTATTGATATCTCTCTGTAAGTGAGTCAACTGCGTGTAAAGCGGCATAAAGACATCAGTGAAAAGCAGCTAAACCCCATTATAAAAATCAATAACTTTTAAAAACCCGTGAAACAAAGACAGTGAAAGAGAGAGGAATTCTTACAAAATTCGTTCAGGGGCTGTGATGCCACCTGGATTGACCATATCTAGACCCACAGCTGATTGCGACATAAGGGTGGACACTCTTGGGGCTGAGAGGTTTGGTGAGGTTGGGTGAGCAAACGCAGACCCTTTAAAGTAATACTGCGTGGTACCCATCCCATGGGTCCCAAATCTCCAGGTTCAAGGGCATCTTCCTACATCGAAAACATGCATGAGAAACCCAGAAGATGGTACACCGTGTGATCGGGAAAGGTTTCTAAAACGCACCTCATTTCTCGTCTGATGGTGCTCGGGTTCGCCATTCCAGCCGCTTTACTAGCACTCTCCCTCCTTGGAGAATCAGCAGCTTTAACCTCCTGTTCCGTACAGGTTGCAATTTGTCCTGAGGATGAACGGGAGGAGGGGGAACCAATGGAAGACTAGCTCTAGGTGTTGGGACAGGCACAGGTCACTCTATTTTCCCATCAGGAAGAAGAATTAACCACAGGCTCAGCCTGCCGCCCGGAACCCGAATAGGGCCTGAAGCAATCCTGCGCTTTTGCGGCCAGCTCCCAAGAAAGCGTGTTGAAAAATGGAGCTCAGGGGCACTGCAATTCACAAACCTGCAGAGTTATAAATGATAACTCTCGTCCACAAATATATTCAGGGAAGGCAACGAAGAGGATTTGAAAGCAAGGCAGAATTGCAGGAAAGTGATTTCAGGAGGTAGATTCGAAACACCTTTAAAGCACAGGAAAAGCGGCAAAACCTCGACAATGATGCCCTTGGCCAAAAAGGGCGTATGCGTTTTTTCCTGAATATATTCAGGAAAAAACGCATACGCCCTTTTTGGCCAACCAAGCAACCTGGAAAGGCAAATCAGCACTACAAAGAAGTCTCGCTTCGCATCGGTCAAAAGGGCCATGCTGAATAAAGGGTCAAAACCAGAAATGCAGGACAGGCCATGGAGAAACGGGAGCCTTGCTACGCTGATGGGCGGGATGTAAATTGCCAACAGCCACTCTGGAGAAGTGTACGGTGTGTCCTGAAACATCTAACAAACACAGCTTAGAGAGCATAGGGCACTTCCACTCATGGGCGTATACATTGGGAAAACTAAAAATCAGCAAGACACAGGCACCCCAAAGTTTAGGGCTGCTCTGTTGACAAGAACCTCCACTTCGTTACACCTTAAATATCCCAGGAAAGAGAAAAATGGATAAAGAAGTTGTGGTCCTTATGTACAAAGGAATATCACTCAGCCATGAAATCAACGTCATAAGGCTAGTAGCAGCATGATGAGTGGATTTAGGTACGACGATTCTAAGTGAAATAAGTCACACAGAAAAAGACACTTGCCATAAGATATCACTTATAGAGGGAATGTAAAAACCGCTACACTTGAACTGAATTACAAAACAGAACAGAGTCACACGTTTAGAAAACACACTACAGCTGCTTAACGGGAAAGGTGAGCTGGGGTGATGCCTAAAACAAGGGTTTCAAATTAGCTCAGATACCGTTCCATAAACCCAATATGTAATAGACAATACCTACTCCTTGCTCAGTGAACTGGACTCAACACCCCCTATTCACCGCCCAAGAATATATCTGACTAGTAAGAATCTTAAAACCTATGTATTGATATCTCTCTGTAAGTGAGTCAAGTGCGTGTAAAGCGGCATAAAGACAGCAGTGAAAAGCAGCTAAACCCCATTACAAAAATCAATAACTTTTAAAAACCCGTGAAACAAAGACAGTGAAAGAGAGAGAAATTCTTACAAAATTCGTTCAGGGGCTGTGATGCCACCTGGATTGACCATATCTAGACCCACAGCTGATTGCGACATAAGGGTGGACACTCTTGGGGCTGAGAGTTTTGGTGAGGTTGGGTGAGCAAACGCAGACCCTTTAAAGTAATACTGCTTGGTACCCATTCCATGGGTCCCAAATATCCAGGTTCAAGGGCATCTTCCTACATCGAAAACATGCATGAGAAACCCAGAAGATGGTACACCGTGTGATCGGGAAAGGTTGCTAAAACGCACCTCATTTCTCGTCTGATGGTGCTCGGGTTCGCCATTCTAGCCGCTTTACTAGCAATCTTCCTCCTTGGAGAATCAGCAGCTTTAACCTCCTGTTCCGTACAGGTTGCAATTTGTCCTGAGGATGAACGGGAAGAGGGGGAACCAATGGGAGACTAGCTCTAGGTGTTGGGACAGGCACAGGTCACTCTATTTTCCCATCAGGAAGAAGAATTAACCACAGGCTCATCCTGCCGCCCGGAACCCGAATAGGGCCTGAAGCAATCCTGCGCTTTTGCGGCCAGCTCCCAAGAAAGCGAGTTGAAAAATGGAGCTCAGGGGCACTGCAATTCACAAATCTGCAGAGTTATAAATGATAACTGTCGTCCACAAATATATTCAGGGAAGGCAACGAAGAGGATTTGAAAGCAAGGCAGAATTGCAGGAAACAGATTTCAGGAGGTAGATTCGAATCGCATTTAAAGCACAGGAAAAGCGGCAAAACCTCGACAATGATGCCCTTGGCCAAAAAGGGCGTATGCGTTTTTTCCTGAATATATTCAGGAAAAAACGCATACGCCCTTTTTGGCCAACCAAGCAACCTGGAAAGGCAAATCAGCGCTACAAAGAAGTCTCGCTTCGCATCGGTCAAAAGGGCCATGCTGAATAAAGGGTCAAAACCAGAAATGCAGGACAGGCCATGGAGAAACGGGAGCCTTGCTACGCTGATGGGCGGGATGTAAATTGCCAACAGCCACTCTGGAGAAGTGTACGGTGTGTCCTGAAACATCTAAAAAACACAGCTTAGAGAGCATAGGGCACTTCCACTCATGGGCGTATACATTGTGAAAACTAAAAATCAGCAACACACAGGCACCCCAAAGTTTAGGGCTGCTCTGTTGACAAGAACCTCCACTTCGTTACACCTTAAATATCCCAGGAAAGAGAAAAATGGATAAAGAAGTTGTGGTCCTTATGTACAAAGGAATATCACTCAGCCATGAAATCAACGTCATAAGGCTCGTAGCAGCATGATGAGTGGATTTAGGTACGACAATTCTAAGTGAAATAAGTCACACAGAAAAAGACACTTGCCATAAGATATCACTTATAGAGGGAATGGAAAAACCGCTACACTGGAACTGAATTACAAAACAGAACAGAGTGACACGTTTAGAAAACACACTATAGCTGCTTAACGGGAAAGGTGAGGTGGGGTGATGCCTAAAACAAGGGTTTCAAATTAGCTCAGATACCGTTCCATAAACCCAATATGTAATAGACAAGACCTACTCCTTGCTCAGTGAACTGGACTCAACACCCCCTATTCACCGCCCAAGAATATATCTGACTAGTAAGAATCTTAAAACCTATGTATTGATATCTCTCTGTAAGTGAGTCAAGTGCGTGTAAAGCGGCATAAAGACAGCAGTGAAAAGCAGCTAAACCCCATTATAAAAATCAATAACTTTTAAAAACCCGTGAAACAAAGACAGTGAAAGAGAGAGAAATTCTTACAAAATTCGTTCAGGGGCTGTGATGCCACCTGGATTGACCATATCTAGACCCACAGCTGATTGCGACATAAGGGTGGACACTCTTGGGGCTGAGAGGTTTGGTGAGGTTGGGTGAGCAAACGCAGACCCTTTAAAGTAATACTGCTTGGTACCCATTCCATGGGTCCCAAATCTCCAGGTTCAAGGGCATCTTCCTACATCGAAAACATGCATGAGAAACCCAGAAGATGGTACACCGTGTGATCGGGAAAGGTTGCTAAAACGCACCTCATTTCTCGTCTGATGGTGCTCGGGTTCGCCATTCTAGCCGCTTTACTAGCAATCTTCCTCCTTGGAGAATCAGCAGCTTTAACCTCCTGTTCCGTACAGGTTGCAATTTGTCCTGAGGATGAACGGGAAGAGGGGGAACCAATGGGAGACTAGCTCTAGGTGTTGGGACAGGCACAGGTCACTCTATTTTCCCATCAGGAAGAAGAATTAACCACAGGCTCATCCTGCCGCCCGGAACCCGAATAGGGCCTGAAGCAATCCTGCGCTTTTGCGGCCAGCTCCCAAGAAAGCGAGTTGAAAAATGGAGCTCAGGGGCACTGCAATTCACAAACCTGCAGAGTTATAAATGATAACTGTCGTCCACAAATATATTCAGGGAAGGCAACGAAGAGGATTTGAAAGCAAGGCAGAATTGCAGGAAACAGATTTCAGGAGGTAGATTCGAATCGCATTTAAAGCACAGGAAAAGCGGCAAAACCTCGACAATGATGCCCTTGGCCAAAAAGGGCGTATGCGTTTTTTCCTGAATATATTCAGGAAAAAACGCATACGCCCTTTTTGGCCAACCAAGCAACCTGGAAAGGCAAATCAGCGCTACAAAGAAGTCTCGCTTCGCATCGGTCAAAAGGGCCATGCTGAATAAAGGGTCAAAACCAGAAATGCAGGACAGGCCATGGAGAAACGGGAGCCTTGCTACGCTGATGGGCGGGATGTAAATTGCCAACAGCCACTCTGGAGAAGTGTACGGTGTGTCCTGAAACATCTAAAAAACACAGCTTAGAGAGCATAGGGCACTTCCACTCATGGGCGTATACATTGGGAAAACTAAAAATCAGCAAGACACAGGCACCCCAAAGTTTAGGGCTGCTCTGTTGACAAGATCCTCCACTTCGTTACACCTTAAATATCCCAGGAAAGAGAAAAATGGATAAAGAAGTTGTGGTCCTTATGTACAAAGGAATATCACTCAGCCATGAAATCAACGTCATAAGGCTAGTAGCAGCATGAAGAGTGGATTTAGGTACGACGATTCTAAGTGAAATAAGTCACACAGAAAAAGACACTTGCCATAAGATATCACTTATAGAGGGAATGGAAAAACCGCTACACTGGAACTGAATTACAAAACAGAACAGAGTCACACGTTTAGAAAACACACTATAGCTGCTTAACGGGAAAGGTGAAGTGGGGTGATGCCTAAAACAAGGGTTTCAAATTAGCTCAGATACCGTTCCATAAACCCAATATGTAATAGACAAGACCTACTCCTTGCTCAGTGAACTGGACTCAACACCCCCTATTCACCGCCCAAGAATATATCTGACTAGTAAGAATCTTAAAACCTATGTATTGATATCTCTCTGTAAGTGAGTCAAGTGCGTGTAAAGCGGCATAAAGACAGCAGTGAAAAGCAGCTAAACCCCATTATAAAAATCAATAACTTTTAAAAACCCGTGAAACAAAGACAGTGAAAGAGAGAGAAATTCTTACAAAATTCGTTCAGGGGCTGTGATGCCACCTGGATTGACCATATCTAGACCCACAGCTGATTGCGACATAAGGGTGGACACTCTTGGGGCTGAGAGGTTTGGTGAGGTTGGGTGAGCAAACGCAGACCCTTTAAAGTAATACTGCTTGGTACCCATTCCATGGGTCCCAAATCTCCAGGTTCAAGGGCATCTTCCTACATCGAAAACATGCATGAGAAACCCAGAAGATGGTACACCGTGTGATCGGGAAAGGTTGCTAAAACGCACCTCATTTCTCGTCTGATGGTGCTCGGGTTCGCCATTCTAGCCGCTTTACTAGCAATCTTCCTCCTTGGAGAATCAGCAGCTTTAACCTCCTGTTCCGTACAGGTTGCAATTTGTCCTGAGGATGAACGGGAAGAGGGGGAACCAATGGGAGACTAGCTCTAGGTGTTGGGACAGGCACAGGTCACTCTATTTTCCCATCAGGAAGAAGAATTAACCACAGGCTCATCCTGCCGCCCGGAACCCGAATAGGGCCTGAAGCAATCCTGCGCTTTTGCGGCCAGCTCCCAAGAAAGCGAGTTGAAAAATGGAGCTCAGGGGCACTGCAATTCACAAATCTGCAGAGTTATAAATGATAACTCTCGTCCACAAATATATTCAGGGAAGGCAACGAAGAGGATTTGAAAGCAAGGCAGAATTGCAGGAAACAGATTTCAGGAGGTAGATTCGAATCGCATTTAAAGCACAGGAAAAGCGGCAAAACCTCGACAATGATGCCCTTGGCCAAAAAGGGCGTATGCGTTTTTTCCTGAATATATTCAGGAAAAAACGCATACGCCCTTTTTGGCCAACCAAGCAACCTGGAAAGGCAAATCAGCGCTACAAAGAAGTCTCGCTTCGCATCGGTCAAAAGGGCCATGCTGAATAAAGGGTCAAAACCAGAAATGCAGGACAGGCCATGGAGAAACGGGAGCCTTGCTACGCTGATGGGCGGGATGTAAATTGCCAACAGCCACTCTGGAGAAGTGTACGGTGTGTCCTGAAACATCTAAAAAACACAGCTTAGAGAGCATAGGGCACTTCCACTCATGGGCGTATACATTGGGAAAACTAAAAATCAGCAAGACACAGGCACCCCAAAGTTTAGGGCTGCTCTGTTGACAAGATCCTCCACTTCGTTACACCTTAAATATCCCAGGAAAGAGAAAAATGGATAAAGAAGTTGTGGTCCTTATGTACAAAGGAATATCACTCAGCCATGAAATCAACGTCATAAGGCTAGTAGCAGCATGAAGAGTGGATTTAGGTACGACGATTCTAAGTGAAATAAGTCACACAGAAAAAGACACTTGCCATAAGATATCACTTATAGAGGGAATGGAAAAACCGCTACACTGGAACTGAATTACAAAACAGAACAGAGTCACACGTTTAGAAAACACACTATAGCTGCTTAACGGGAAAGGTGAGGTGAGGTGATGCCTAAAACAAGGGTTTCAAATTAGCTCAGATACCGTTCCATAAACCCAATATTTAATAGACAAGACCTACTCCTTGCTCAGTGAACTGGACTCAACACCCCCTATTCACTGCCCAAGAATATATCTGAGTAGTAAGAATCTTAAAACCTATGTATTGATATCTCTCTGTAAGTGAGTCAAGTGTGTGTAAAGCGGCATAAAGACAGCAGTGAAAAGCAGCTAAACCCCATTATAAAAATCAATAACTTTTAAAAACCCGAGAAACAAAGACAGTGAAAGAGAGAGAAATTCTTACAAAATTCGTTCAGGGGCTGTGATGCCACCTGGATTGACCATATCTAGACCCACAGCTGATTGCGACATAAGGGTGGACACTCTTGGGGCTGAGAGGTTTGGTGAGGTTGGGTGAGCAAACGCAGACCCTTTAAAGTCATACTGCGTGGTACCCATCCCATGGGTCCCAAATCTCCAGGTTCAAGGGCATCTTCCTACATCGAAAACATGCATGAGAAACCCAGAAGATGGTACACCGTGTGATCGGGAAAGGTTGCTAAAACGCACCTCATTTCTCGTCTGATGGTGCTCGGGTTCGCCATTCCAGCCGCTTTACTAGCAATCTCCCTCCTTGGAGAATCAGCAGCTTTAACCTCCTGTTCCGTACAGGTTGCAATTTGTCCTGAGGATGAACGGGAAGAGGGGGAACCAATGGGAGACTAGCTCTAGGTGTTGGGACAGGCACAGGTCACTCTATTTTCCCATCAGGAAGAAGAATTAACCACAGGCTCATCCTGCCGCCCGGAACCCGAATAGGGCCTGAAGCAATCCTGCGCTTTTGCGGCCAGCTCCCAAGAAAGCGAGTTGAAAAATGGAGCTCAGGGGCACTGCAATTCACAAACCTGCAGAGTTATAAATGATAACTGTCGTCCACAAATATATTCAGGGAAGGCAACGAAGAGGATTTGAAAGCAAGGCAGAATTGCAGGAAACAGATTTCAGGAGGTAGATTCGAATCGCATTTAAAGCACAGGAAAAGCGGCAAAACCTCGACAATGATGCCCTTGGCCAAAAAGGGCGTATGCGTTTTTTCCTGAATATATTCAGGAAAAAACGCATACGCCCTTTTTGGCCAACCAAGCAACCTGGAAAGGCAAATCAGCGCTACAAAGAAGTCTCGCTTCCCATCGGTCAAAAGGGCCATGCTGAATAAAGTGTCAAAACCAGAAATGCAGGACAGGCCACGGAGAAACGGAAGCCTTGCTACGCTGATGGGCGGGATGTAAATTGCCAACAGCCACTCTGGAGAAGTGTACGGTGTGTCCTGAAACATTTACAAAACTCAGCTTAGAGAGCATAGGGCACTTCCACTCATGGGCGTATAAATTGGGAAAACTAAAAATCAGCAAGACACAGGCACCCCAAAGTTTAGGGCTGCTCTGTTGACAAGAACCTCCACTTCGCTACACCTGAAATATCCCAGGAAAGAGAAAAATGGATAAAGAAGTTGTGGTCCTTATGTACAATGGAATATCACTCAGCCATGAAATCAACGTCATAAGGCTAGTAGCAGCATGATGAGTGGATTTAGGTACGACGATTCTAAGTCAAATAAGTCACACAGAAAAAGACACTTATCATAAGATATCACTTATAGAGGGAATGTAAAAACCGCTACCCTTGAACTGAATTACAAAACAGAACAGAGTCACACGGTTAGAAAACACACTATGGCTGCCTAACTGGAAAGGTGAGGTGGGGTGATGCATAAAACAAGGGTTTCAAATTAGCTCAGATACCGTTCCATAAACCCAATACGTAATAGACAAGACCTACTCCTTGCTCAGTGAACTGGACTCAACACCCCCTATTCACCGCCCAAGAATATATCTGACTAGAAAAAATCTTAAAACCTATGTATTCTTATCTCTCTGTAAGTGAGTCAAGTGAGTGTAAAGCTGCATAAACACAGCAGTGAAAAGCAGCTAAACCCCATTATGAAACTCAATTAATTTTAAAAACCCGTGAAACAAAGACAGTGAAAGAGAGAGAAATTCTTACAAAATTCGTTCAGGGGCTGTGATGCCACCTGGGTTGACCATATCTAGACCCGCAGCTGATTGAGACATAAGGGTGGACACTCTTGGGGCTGAGAGGTTTGGTGAGGTTGGGTGAGCAAACACAGACGCTTTAAAGTAATACTGCGTGGTACCCATCCCATGGGTCCCAAATCTCCAGGTTCAAGGGCATCTTCCTACATCGAAAACATGCATGAGAAACCCAGAAGACGGTACACCGCGTGATCAGGAAAGGTTTCTAAAACGCACCTCATTTCTCATCTCCTTGTGCTCGGGTTCGCCATTCCAGCCGCTTTACTAGCAATCTCCCTCCTTAGAGAATCAGCACCTTTAACCTCCTGTTCCGTACAGGTTGCAATGTGTTCTGAGGATGAACGGGAATAGGGGGAACCAATGAGAGACTAGCTCTAGGTGTTGCGACAGGCACAGATCACTCTATTTTCCCATCAGGAAGAAGAATTAACCACAGGCTCAGTCTGCCACCCGGAAGCAGAATAGGGCCTAAAGCAATCCTGCGCTTTTTCGGCCAGCTCCCAAGAGAGCGAGTTGAAAAATGGAGCTCAGGGGCACTGCAATTCACAAACCTGCAGAATTATAAATGATAACTCTCGTCTAAAAATATATTGAGGGAAGGCAACAAAGAGGATTTGAAAGCAAGGCAGAATTGCAGGAAACAGATTTCAGGAGGCAGATTCGAATCGCCTTTAAAGCACAGGAAAAGTGGCAAAACCTCGACAATGATGCCCTTGTCCAAGAAGGGCGTATGCGTTTTTTCCTGAATATAATCAGGAAAAAACGCATACGCCCTTCTTGGCCAACCAAGCAACCTGGAAAGGCAAATCAGCGCTACAAAGAAGTCTCGCTTCCCATCGGTCAAAAGGGCCATGCTGAATAAAGTGTCAAAACCAGAAAAGCAGGACAGGCCATGGAGAAACACGAGAATTGCTACGCAGATGGGCTGGATGTAAATTGCCAAGAGGCACTCTGGAGAAGTGTACGGTGTGTCCTGAAACATCTAAAAAACTCAGCTTAGAGAGCATAGGGCACTTCCACTCATGGGCGTATAAATTGGGAAAACTAAAAATCAGCAAGACACAGGCACCCCAAAGTTTAGGGCTGCTCTGTTGACAAGAACCTCCACTTTGTTACACCTTAAATATCCCACGAAAGAGAAAAATGGATAAAGAAGTTGTGGTCCTTATGTACAATGGAATATCACTCAGCCATGAAATCAACGTCATAAGGCTAGTAGCAGCATGATGAGTGGATTTAGGTACGACGATTCTAAGTGAAATAAGTCACACAGAAAAAGACACTTATCATAAGATATCACTTATAGAGGGAATGTAAAAACCGCTACCCTTGAACTGAATTACAAAACAGAACAGAGGCACACGGTTAGAAAACACACTATGGCTGCCTAACGGGAAAGGTGAGGTGGGGTGATGCATAAAACAAGGGTTTCAAATTAGCTCAGATACCGTTCCATAAACGCAATATGTAATAGATAAGACCTACTCCTTGCTCAGTGAACTGGACTCAACACCCCCTATTCACCGCCCAAGAATATATCTGACTAGTAAGAATCTTAAAACCTATGTATTGATATCTCTCTGTAAGTGAGTCAAGTGGGTGTAAAGATGCATAAACACAGCAGTGAAAAGCAGCTAAACCCCATTATAAAACTCAATTAATTTTAAAAACCCGTGAAACAAAGACAGTGAAAGAGAGAGAAATTCTTACAAAATTCGTTCAGGGGCTGTGATGCCACCTGGATTGACCATATCTAGACCCGCAGCTGATTGAGACATAAGGGTGGACACTCTTGGGGCTGAGAGGTTTGGTGAGGTTGGGTGACCAAACGCAGACCCTTTAAAGTAATACTGCGTGGTACCCATCCCATGGGTCCCAAATCTCCAGGTTCAAGGGCATTTTCCTACATCGAAACCATGCATGAGAAACCCAGAAGAAGTTACACCGTGTGAACAGGAAAGGTTTCTAAACCGCACCTCATTTCTCATCTCCTTGTGCTCGGGTACGCCATTCCAGCCGCTTTACTAGCATTCTCCCACCTTGGAGAATCAGCACCTTTAACCTCCTGTTCCATACAGGTTGCAATTTGTCCTGAGGATGTACGGGAAGAGGGGGAAGCAATGATAGACTAGCTCTAGGTTTTGGGACAGGCACAGGTCACTCTATTTTCCCATCAGGAAGAAGAATTAACCGCAGGCTCAGTCTGCTGACTGGAACCAGAATAGGGCCTGAAGCAATCCTGCGCTTTTGCGGCTAGCTCCCAAAACAGCGAGTTGAAAAATGGAACTCAGGGGCACTGCAATTCACAAACCTGCAGAGTTATAAATGTTAACTCTCGTCCACAAATAGATTGAGGAAAGGCAACGAAGAGGATTTGAAAGCAAGGCAGAATTGCAGGAAACAGATTTCAGGAGGCAGATTCGAATCGCCTTTAAAGCACAGGAAAAGCGGCAAAACCTCGACAATGATGCCCTTGGCCAAAAAGGGCGTATGCGTTTTTTCCTGAATATATTCAGGAAAAAACGCATACGCCCTTTTTGGCCAACCAAGCAACCTGGAAAGGCAAATCAGGGCTACAAAGAAGTCTCGCTTCCCATCGGTCAAAAGGGCCATGCTGAATAAAGTGTCAAAACCAGAAATGCAGGAAAGTCCACGGAGAAACGGGAGCCTTGCTACGCTGATGGGCGGGATGTAAATTGCCAACAGCCACTCTGGAGAAGTGTACGGTGTGTCCTGAAACATTTACAAAACTCAGCTTAGAGAGCATAGGGCACTTCCACTCATGGGCGTATAAATTGGGAAAACTAAAAATCAGCAAGACACAAGCACCCCAAAGTTTAGGGCTGCTCTGCTGACAAGAACCTCCACTTTGTTACACCTTAAATATCCCACGAAAGAGAAAAATGGATAAAGAAGTTGTGGTCCTTATGTACAATGGAATATCACTCAGCCATGAAATCAACGTCATAAGGCTAGTAGCAGCATGATGAGTGGATTTAGGTACGACGATTCTAAGTGAAATAAGTCACACAGAAAAAGACACTTATCATAAGATATCACTTATAGAGGGAATGTAAAAACCGCTACCCTTGAACTGAATTACAAAACAGAACAGAGTCACACGGTTAGAAAACACACTATGGCTGCCTAACGGGAAAGGTGAGGTGGGGTGATGCATAAAACAAGGGTTTCAAATTAGCTCAGATACCGTTCCAAAAACCCAATATGTAATAGACAAGACCTACTCCTTGCTCAGTGAACTGGACTCAACACCCCCTATTCACCGCCCAAGAATATATCTGACTAGAAAGAATCTTAAAACCTATGTATACTTATCTCTCTGTAAGTGAGTCAAGTGAGTGTAAAGCTGCATAAACACAGCAGTGAAAAGCAGCTAAACCCCATTATAAAACTCAATTAATTTTAAAAACCCGTGAAACAAAGACAGTGAAAGAGAGAGAAATTCTTACAAAATTCGTTCAGGGGCTGTGATGCCACCTGGGTTGACCATATCTAGACCTGCAGCTGATTGAGACATAAGGGTGGACACTCTTGGGGCTGAGAGGTTTGGTGAGGTTGGGTGAGCAAACACAGACGCTTTAAAGTAATACTGCGTGGTACCCATCCCATGGGTCCCAAATCTCCAGGTTCAAGGGCATCTTCCTACATCGAAAACATGCATGAGAAACCCAGAAGACGGTACACCGAGTGATCGGGAAAGGTTTCTAAAACGCACCTCATTTCTCATCTCCTTGTGCTCGGGTTCGCCATTCCAGCCGCTTTACTAGCAATCTCCCTCCTTAGAGAATCAGCACCTTTAACCTCCTGTTCCGTACAGGTTGCAATGTGTTCTGAGGATGAACGGGAAGAGGGGGAACAAATGAGAAACTAGCTCTAGGTGTTGCGACAGGCACAGATCACTATATTTTCCCATCAGGAAGAAGAATTAACCACAGGCTCAGTCTGCCGCCCGGAAGCACAATAGGGCCTAAAGCAATCCTGCGCTTTTGCAGCTAGCTCCCAAAACAGCGAGTTGAAAAATGGAACTCAGGGGCACTGCAATTCACAAACCTGCAGAGTTATAAATGTTAACTCTCGTCCACAAATAGATTGAGGAAAGGCAACGAAGAGGATTTGAAAGCAAGGCAGAATTGCAGGAAACAGATTTCAGGAGGCAGATTCGAATCGCCTTTAAAGCACAGGAAAAGCGGCAAAACCTCGACAATGATGCCCTTGGCCAAAAAGGGCGTATGCGTTTTTTCCTGAATATAATCAGGAAAAAACGCATACGCCCTTCTTGGCCAACCAAGCAACCTGGAAAGGCAAATCAGCGCTACAAAGAAGTCTCGCTTCCCATCGGTCAAAAGGGCCATGCTGAATAAAGTGTCAAAACCAGAACCGCAGGACAGGCCATGGAGAAACACGAGACTTGCTACGCTGATGGGCTGGATGTAAATTGCCAAGAGGCACTCTGGAGAAGTGTACGGTGTGTCCTGAAACATCTAAAAAACTCAGGTTAGAGAGCATAGGTCACTTCCACTCATGGGCGTATAAATTGGGAAAACTAAAAATCAGCAAGACACAGGCACCCCAAAGTTTAGCGCTGCTCTGTTGACAAGAACCTCCACTTTGTTACACCTTAAATATCACAGGAAAAAGAAAAATGGATAAAGAAGTTGTGGTCCTTATGTACAATGGAATATCACTCAGCCATGAAATCAACGTCATAAGGCTAGTAGCAGCATGATGAGTGGATTTAGGTACGACGATTCTAAGTCAAATAAGTCACACAGAAAAAGACACTTATCATAAGATATCACTTATAGAGGGAATGTAAAAACCGCTATCCTTGAACTGAATTACAAAACAGAACAGAGTCACACGGTTAGAAAACACACTATGGCTGCCTAACGGGAAAGGTGAGGTGGGGTGATGCATAAAACAAGGGTTTCAAATTAGCTCAGATACCGTTCCATAAACGCAATATGTAATAGATAAGACCTACTCCTTGCTCAGGGAACTGGACTCAACACCCCCTATTCACCGCCCAAGAATATATCTGACTAGTAAGAATCTTAAAACTTATGTATTGATATCTCTCTGTAAGTGAGTCAAGTGGGTGTAAAGCTGCATAAACACAACAGTGAAAAGCAGCTAAACCCCATTATAAAACTCAATTAATTTTAAAAACCCTTGAAACAAAGACAGTGAAAGAGAGAGAAATTCTTACAAAATTCGTTCAGGGGCTGTGATGCCACCTGGATTGACCATATCTAGACCGGCAGCTGATTGAGACATAAGGGTGGACACTCTTGGGGCTGAGAGGTTTGGTGAGGTTGGGTGAGCAAACGCAGACGCTTTAAAGTAATACTGCGTGGTACCCATCCCATGGGTCCCAAATCTCCAGGTTCAAGGGCATCTTCCTACATCGAAAACATGCATGAGAAACCCAGAAGATGGTCCACCGAGTGATCGGGAAAGGTTTCTAAAACGCACCTCATTTCTCATCTCCTTGTGCTCGGGTTCGCCATTCCAGCCGCTTTACTAGCATTCTCCCTCCTTGGAGAATCAGCACCTTTAACCTCCTGTTCCATACAGGGTGCAATTTGTCCTGAGGATGAACGGGAAGAGGGGGAACCAATGAGAGACTAGCTCTAGGTGTTGGGACAGGCACAGGTCACTCTATTTTCCCATCAGGAAGAAGAATTAACCACAAGCTCAGTCTGCCGCCCGGAAGCAGAATAGGGCCTAAAGCAATCCTGCGCTTTTGCGGCCAGCTCCCAAGAGAGCGAGTTGAAATATGGAGCTCAGGGGCATTGCAATTCACAAACCTGCAGACTTATAAATGATAACTCTTGTCTACAAATATATTGAGGGAAGGCAACAAAGAGGATTTGAAAGCAAGGCAGATTTGCAGGAAACAGATTTCAGGAGGCAGATTCGAATCGCCTTTAAAGCACAGGAAAAGCGGCAAAACCTCGACAATGATGTCCTTGGCCAAAAAGGGCGTATGCGTTTTTTCCTGAATATATTCAGGAAAAAACGCATACGCCCTTTTTGGCCAACCAAGCAACCTGGAAAGGCAAATCAGCGCTACAAAGAAGTCTCGCTTCCCATCGGTCAAAAGGGCCATGCTGAATAAAGGGTCAAAACCAGAAATGCAGGACAGGCCACGGAGAAACGGGAGCCTTGCTACGCTGAAGGGCGGGATGTAAATTGCCAACAGCCACTCTGGAGAAGTGTACGGTGTGTCCTGAAACATTAACAAAACTCAGCTTGGAGAGCATAGGGCACTTCCACTCATGGGCGTATAAATTGGGAAAACTAAAAATCAGCAAGACACAAGCACCCCAAAGTTTAGGGCTGCTCTGTTGACAAAAACCTCCACTTCGTTACACCTTAAATATCCCAGGAAAGAGAAAAATGGATAAAGAAGTTGTGGTCCTTATGTACAATGGAATATCACTCAGCCATGAAATCAACGTCATAAGGCTAGTAGCAGCATGATGAGTGGATTTAGGTACGACGATTCTAAGTCAAATAAGTCACACAGAAAAAGACACTTATCATAAGATATCACTTATAGAGGGAATGTAAAAACCGCTACCCTTGAACTGAATTACAAAACAGAACAGAGTCACACGGTTAGAAAACACACTATGGCTGCCTAACTGGAAAGGTGAGGTGGGGTGATGCATAAAACAAGGGTTTCAAATTAGCTCAGATACCGTTCCATAAACCCAATACGTAATAGACAAGACCTACTCCTTGCTCAGGGAACTGGACTCAACACCCCCTATTCACCGCCCAAGAATATATCTGACTAGTAAGAATCTTAAAACCTATGTATTGATATCTCTCTGTAAGTGAGTCAAGTGGGTGTAAAGCTGCATAAACACAGCAGTGAAAAGCAGCTAAACCCCATTATAAAACTCAATTAATTTTAAAAACCCGTGAAACAAAGACAGTGAAAGAGAGAAATTCTTACAAAATTCGTTCAGGGGCTGTGATGCCACCTGGATTGACCATATCTAGACCGGCAGCTGATTGAGACATAAGGGTGAACACTCTTGGGGCTGAGAGGTTTGGTGAGGTTGGGTGAGCAAACGCAGACGCTTTAAAGTAATACTGCGTGGTACCCATCCCATGGGTCCCAAATCTCCAGGTTCAAGGGCATCTTCCTACATCGAAAACATGCATGAGAAACCCAGAAGATGGTCCACCGAGTGATCGGGAAAGGTTTCTAAAACGCACCTCATTTCTCATCTCCTTGTGCTCGGGTTCGCCATTCCAGCCGCTTTACTAGCATTCTCCCTCCTTGGAGAATCAGCACCTTTAACCTCCTGTTCCATACAGGGTGCAATTTGTCCTGAGGATGAACGGGAAGAGGGGGAACCAATGAGAGACTAGCTCTAGGTGTTGGGACAGGCACAGGTCACTCTATTTTCCCATCAGGAAGAAGAATTAACCACAAGATCAGTCTGCCGCCCGGAAGCAGAATAGGGCCTAAAGCAATCCTGCGCTTTTGCGGCCAGCTCCCAAGAGAGCGAGTTGAAAAATGGAGCTCAGGGGCACTGCAATTCACAAACCTGCAGACTTATAAATGATAACTCTCGTCTACAAATATATTGAGGGAAGGCAACAAAGAGGATTTGAAAGCAAGGCAGATTTGCAGGAAACAGATTTCAGGAGGCAGATTCGAATCGCATTTAAAGCACAGGAAAAGCGGCAAAACCTCGACAATGATGCCCTTGGCCAAAAAGGGCGTATGCGTTTTTTCCTGAATATATTCAGGAAAAAACGCATACGCCCTTTTTGGCCAACCAAGCAACCTGGAAAGGCAAATCAGCGCTACAAAGAAGTCTCGCTTCCCATCGGTCAAAAGGGCCATGCTGAATAAAGTGTCAAAACCAGAAATTCAGGACAGGCCACGGAGAAACGGGAGCCTTGCTACGCTGATCGGCGGGATGTAAATTGCCAACAGCCACTCTGGAGAAGTGTACGGTGTGTCCTGAAACATTTACAAAACCCAGCTTAGAGAGCATAGGGCACTTCCACTCATGGGCGTATAAATTGGGAAAACTAAAAATCAGCAAGACACAAGCACCCCAAAGTTTAGGGCTGCTCTGTTGACAAAAACCTCCACTTCGTTACACCTTAAATATCCCAGGAAAGAGAAAAATGGATAAAGAAGTTGTGGTCCTTATGTACAATGGAATATCACTCAGCCATGAAATCAACGTCATAAGGCTAGTAGCAGCATGATGAGTGGATTTAGGTACGACGATTCTAAGTGAAATAAGTCACACAGAAAAAGACACATATCATAAGATATCACTTATAGAGGGAATGTAAAAACCAATACCCTTGAACTGAATTACAAAACAGAACAGAGTCACACGGTTAGAAAACACACTATGGCTGCCTAACGGGAAAGGTGAGGTGGGGTGATGCATAAAACAAGGGTTTCAAATTAGCTCAGATACCGTTCCAAAAACCCAATATGTAATAGACAAGACCTACTCCTTGCTCACTGAACTGGAATCAACACCCCCTATTCACCGCCCAAGAATATATCTGACTAGAAAGAATCTTAAAACCTATGTATTCTTATCTCTCTGTAAGTGAGTCAAGTGAGTGTAAAGCTGCATAAACACAGCAGTGAAAAGCAGCTAAACCCCATTAAAAAACTCAATTAATTTTAAAAACCCGTGAAACAAAGACAGTGAAAGAGAGAGAAATTCTTACAAAATTCGTTCAGGGACTGTGAGGCCACCTGGGTTGACCATATCTAGACCTGCAGCTGATTGAGACATAAGGGTGGACACTCTTGGGGCTGAGAGGTTTGGTGAGGTTGGGTGAGCAAACACAGACGCTTTAAAGTAATACTGCGTGGTACCCATCCCATGGGTCCCAAATCTCCAGTTTCAAGGGCATCTTCCTACATCGAAAACATGCATGAGAAACCCAGAAGACGGTACACCGAGTGATCGGGAAAGGTTTCTAAAACGCACCTCATTTCTCATCTCCTTGTGCTCGGGTTCGCCATTCCAGCCGCTTTACTAGCAATCTCCCTCCTTAGAGAATCAACACCTTTAACCTCCTGTTCCGTACAGGTTGCAATGTGTTCTGAGGATGAACGGGAAGAGGGGGAACCAATGAGAAACTAGCTCTAGGTGTTGCGACAGGCACAGATCACTCTATTTTCCCATCAGGAAGAAGAATTAACCACAGGCTCAGTCTGCCGCCCGGAAGCACAATAGGGCCTAAAGCAATCCTGCGCTTTTGCGGCTAGCTCCCAAAACAGCGAGTTGAAAAATGGAACTCAGGGGCACTGCAATTCACAAACCTGCAGAGTTATAAATGTTAACTCTCGTCCACAAATAGATTGAGGAAAGGCAACGAAGAGGATTTGAAAGCAAGGCAGAATTGCAGGAAACAGATTTCAGGAGGCAGATTCGAATCGCCTTTAAAGCACAGGAAAAGCGGCAAAACCTCGACAATGATGCCCTTGGCCAAAAAGGGCGTATGCGTTTTTTCCTGAATATAATCAGGAAAAAACGCATACGCCCTTCTTGGCCAACCAAGCAACCTGGAAAGGCAAATCAGCGCTACAAAGAAGTCTCGCTTCCCATCGGTCAAAAGGGCCATGCTGAATAAAGTGTCAAAACCAGAACCGCAGGACAGGCCATGGAGAAACACGAGACTTGCTACGCTGATGGGCTGGATGTAAATTGCCAAGAGGCACTCTGGAGAAGTGTACGGTGTGTCCTGAAACATCTAAAAAACTCAGCTTAGAGAGCATAGGTCACTTCCACTCATGGGCGTATAAATTGGGAAAACTAAAAATCAGCAAGACACAGGCACCCCAAAGTTTAGCGCTGCTCTGTTGACAAGAACCTCCACTTTGTTACACCTTAAATATCACAGGAAAAAGAAAAATGGATAAAGAAGTTGTGGTCCTTATGTACAATGGAATATCACTCACCCATGAAATCAACGTCATAAGGCTAGTAGCAGCATGATGAGTGGATTTAGGTACGACGATTCTAAGTGTAATAAGTCACACAGAAAAAGACACTTATCATAAGATATCACTTATAGAGGGAATGTAAACACCGCTACCCTTGAACTGAATTACAAAACAGAACAGAGTCACACGGTTAGAAAACACACTATGGCTGCCTAACGGGAAAGGTGAGGTGGGGTGATGCATAAAACAAGGGTTTCAAATTAGCTCAGATACCGTTCCATAAACGCAATATGTAATAGATAAGACCTACTCCTTGCTCAGGGAACTGGACTCAACACCCCCTATTCACCGCCCAAGAATATATCTGACTAGTAAGAATCTTAAAACCTATATATTGATATCTCTCTGTAACTGAGTCAAGTGGGTGTAAAGCTGCATAAACACAGCAGTGAAAAGCAGCTAAACCCCATTATAAAACTCAATTAATTTTAAAAACCCTTGAAACAAAGACAGTGAAAGAGAGAGAAATTCTTACAAAATTCGTTCAGGGGCTGTGATGCCACCTGGATTGACCATATCTAGACCGGCAGCTGATTGAGACATAAGGGTGGACACTCTTGGGGCTGAGAGGTTTGGTGAGGTTGGGTGAGCAAACGCAGACGCTTTAAAGTAATACTGCGTGGTACCCATCCCATGGGTCCCAAATCTCCAGGTTCAAGGGCATCTTCCTACATCGAAAACATGCATGAAAAACCCAGAGGATGGTCGACCGAGTGATCGGGAAAGGTTTCTAAAACGCACCTCATTTCTCATCTCATTGTGCTCGGGTTCGCCATTCCAGCCACTTTACTAGCAATCTCCCTCCTTGGAGAATCAGCACCTTTAACCTCCTGTTCCATACAGGTTGCAATTTGTCCTGAGGATGAACGGGAAGAGGGGGAACCAATGAGAGACTAGCTCTAGGTGTTGGGACAGGCACAGGTCACTCTATTTTCCCATCAGGAAGAAGAATTAACCACAAGCTCAGTCTGCCGCCCGGAAGCAGAATAGGGCCTAAAGCAATCCTGCGCTTTTGCGGCCAGCTCCCAAGAGAGCGAGTTGAAATATGGAGCTCAGGGGCACTGCAATTCACAAACCTGCAGACTTATAAATGATAACTCTCGTCTACAAATATATTGAGGGAAGGCAACAAAGAGGATTTGAAAGCAAGGCAGATTTGCAGGAAACAGATTTCAGGAGGCAGATTCGAATCGCCTTTAAAGCACAGGAAAAGCGGCAAAACCTCGACAATGATGCCCTTGGCCAAAAAGGGCGTATGCGTTTTTTCCTGAATATATTCAGGAAAAAACGCATACGCCCTTTTTGGCCAACCAAGCAACCTGGAAAGGCAAATCAGCGCTACAAAGAAGTCTCGCTTCCCATCGG
This sequence comes from Eschrichtius robustus, assembly GCF_028021215.1. Lineage (NCBI taxonomy): Eukaryota > Metazoa > Chordata > Mammalia > Artiodactyla > Eschrichtiidae > Eschrichtius > Eschrichtius robustus. Next base: position 51,289,180 of record NC_090830.1, read on the forward strand.
TCAAAAGGGCCATGCTGAATAAAGGGTCAAAACCAGAAATGCAGGACAGGCCACGGAGAAACGGGAGCCTTGCTACGCTGAAGGGCGGGATGTAAATTGCCAACAGCCACTCTGGAGAAGTGTATGGTGTGTCCTGAAACATTTACAAAACTCAGCTTGGAGAGCATAGGGCACTTCCACTCATGGGCGTATAAATTGGGAAAACTAAAAATCAGCAAGACACAAGCACCCCAAAGTTTAGGGCTGCTCTGTTGACAAGAACCTCCACTTCGTTACACCTTAAATATCCCAGGAAAGAGAAAAATGGGTAAAGAAGTTGTGGTCCTTATGTACAATGGAACATCACTCAGCCATGAAATCAACGTCATAAGGCTAGTAGCAGCATGATGAGTGGATTTAGGTACGACGATTCTAAGTCAAATAAGTCACACAGAAAAAGACACTTATCATAAGATATCACTTATAGAGGGAATGTAAAAACCGCTACACTTGAACTGAATTACAAAACAGAACAGAGTCACACGGTTAGAAAACACACTATGGCTGCCTAACGGGAAAGGTGAGGTGGGGTGATGCATAAAACAAGGGTTTCAAATTAGCTCAGATACCGTTCCATAAACCCAATATGTAATAGACAAGACCTACTCCTTGCTCAGGGAACTGGACTCAACACCCCCTATTCACCGCCCAAGAATATATCTGACTAGTAAGAATCTTAAAACCTATGTATTGATATCTCTCTGTAAGTGAGTCAAGTGGGTGTAAAGCTGCATAAACACAGCAGTGAAACGCAGCTAAACCCCATTATAAAACTCAATTAATTTTAAAAACCCTTGAAACAAAGATAGTGAAAGAGAGAGAAATTCTTACAAAATTCGTTCAGGGGCTGTGATGCCACCTGGGTTGACCATATCTAGACCTGCAGCTGATTGAGACATAAGGGTGGACACTCTTGGGGCTGAGAGGTTTGGTGAGGTTGGGTGAGCAAACGCAGACGCTTTAAAGTAATACTGCGTGGTACCCATCCCATGGGTCCCAAATCTCCAGGTTCAAGGGCATCTTCCTACATCGAAAACATGCATGAGAAACCCAGAAGATGGTCCACCGAGTGATCGGGAAAGGTTTCTAAAACGCACCTCATTTCTCATTTCCTTGTGCTCGGGTTCGCCATTCCAGCCGCTTTACTAGCAATCTCCCTCCTTGGAGAATCAGCACCTTTAACCTCCTGTTCCATACAGGTGGCAATTTGAACTGAGGATGAACGGGAAGACGGGGAACCAATGAGAGACTAGCTCTAGGTGTTGGGACAGGCACAGGTCACTCTATTTTCCCATCAGGAAGAAGAATTAACCACAAGCTCAGTCTGCCGCCCGGAAGCAGAATAGGGCCTAAAGCAATCCTGCGCTTTTGCGGCCAGCTCCCAAGAGAGCGAGTTGAAAAATGGAGCTCAGGGGCTCTGCAATTCACAAACCTGCAGACTTATAAATGATAACTCTCGTCTACAAATATATTGAGGGAAGGCAACAAAGAGGATTTGAAAGCAAGGCAGAATTGCAGGAAAAAGATTTCAGGAGGCAGATTCGAATCGCCTTTAAAGCACAGGAAAAGCGGCAAAACCTCGACAATGATGCCCTTGGCCAAAAAGGGCGTATGCGTTTTTTCCATATTCAGGAAAAAACGCATACGCCCTTTTTGGCCAACCAAGCAACCTGGAAAGGCAAATCAGCGCTACAAAGAAGTCTCGCTTCCCATCGGTCAAAAGGGCCATGCTGAATAAAGTGTCAAAACCAGAAATGCAGGACAGGCCACGGAGAAACGGGAGCCTTGCTACGCTGATGGGCGGGATGTAAATTGCCAACAGCCACTCTGGAGAAGTGTACGGTTTGTCCTGAAACATTTACAAAACTCAGCTTAGAGAGCATAGGGCACTTCCACTCATGGGCGTATACATTGGGAAAACTAAAAATCAGCAAGACACAAGCACCCCAAAGTTTAGGGCTGCTCTGTTGACAAGAACCTCCACTTCGTTACACCTTAAATATCCCAGGAAAGAGAAAAATGGATAAAGATGTTGTGCTCCTTATGTACAATGGAATATCACTCAGCCATGAAATCAACGTCATAAGGCTAGTAGCAGCATGATGAGTGGATTTAGGTACGACGATTCTAAGTCAAATAAGTCACACAGAAAAAGACACTTATCATAAGATATCACTTATAGAGGGAATGTAAAAACCGCTACCCTTGAACTGAATTACAAAACAGAACAGAGTCACACGGTTAGAAAACACACTATGGCTGCCTAACGGGAAAGGTGAGGTGGGGTGATGCATAAAACAAGGGTTTCAAATTAGCTCAGATACCGTTCCATAAACCCAATATGTAATAGACAAGACCTACTCCTTGCTCAGGGAACTGGACTCAACACCCCCTATTCACCGCCCAAGAATATATCTGACTAGTAAGAATCTTAAAACTTATATATTGATATCTCTCTGTAAGTGAGTCAAGTGGGTGTAAAGCTGCATAAACACAGCAGTGAAAAGCAGCTAAACCCCATTATAAAACTCAATTAATTTCAAAAACCCGTGAAACAAAGACAGTGAAAGGGAGAGAAATTCTTACAAAATTCGTTCAGGCGCTGTGATGCCACCTGGATTGACCAAATCTACACCCGCAGCTGATTGAGACATAACGGTGGACACTCTGGGGGCTGAGGGGTTTGGTGAGGTTCGGTGAGCAAACGCAGACGCTTTAAAGTAATACTGCGTGGTACCCATCCCATGGGTCCCAAATCTCCAGGTTCAAGGGCATCTTCCTACATCGAAAACATGCATGAGAAACCCAGAAGATGGTCCACCGAGTGATCGGGAAAGGTTTCTAAAACGCACCTCATTTCTCATCTCCTTGTGCTCGGGTTCGCCATTCCAGCCGCTTTACTAGCAATCTCCCTCCTTGGAGAATCAGCACCTTTAACCTCCTGTTCCATACAGGTTGCAATTTGTCCTGAGGATGAACGGGAAGAGGGGGAACCAATGAGAGACTAGCTCTAGGTGTTGGGACAGGCACAGGTCACTCTATTTTCCCATCAGGAAGAAGAATTAACCACAAGCTCAGTCTGCCGCCCGGAAGCAGAATAGGGCCTAAAGCAATCCTGCGCTTTTGCGGCCAGCTCCCAAGAGAGCGAGTTGAAAAATGGAGCTCAGGGGCACTGCAATTCACAAACCTGCAGACTTATAAATGATAACTCTCGTCTACAAATATATTGAGGGAAGGCAACAAAGAGGATTTGAAAGCAAGGCAGAATTGCAGGAAACAGATTTCAGGAGGCAGATTCGAATCGCCTTTAAAGCACAGGAAAAGCGGCAAAACCTCGACAATGATGCCCTTGGCCAAAAAGGGCGTATGCGTTTTTTCCATATTCAGGAAAAAACGCATACGCCCTTTTTGGCCAACCAAGCAACCTGGAAAGGCAAATCAGCGCTACAGAGAAGTCTCGCTTCCCATCGGTCAAAAGGGCCATGCTGAATAAAGTGTCAAAACCAGAAATGCAGGACAGGCCATGGAGAAACGGGAGCCTTGCTACGCTGATGGGCGGGATGTAAATTGCCAACAGCCACTCTGGAGAAGTGTACGGTGTGTCCTGAAACATTTACAAAACTCAGCTTAGAGAGCATAGGGCACTTCCACTCATGGGCGTATACATTGGGAAAACTAAAAATCAGCAAGACACAAGCACCCCAAAGTTTAGGGCTGCTCTGTTGACAAGAACCTCCACTTCGTTACACCTTAAATATCCCAGGAAAGAGAAAAATGGATAAAGAAGTTGTGGTCCTTATGTACAATGGAACATCACTCAGCCATGAAATCAACGTCATAAGGCTAGTAGCAGCATGATGAGTGGATTTAGGTACGACGATTCTAAGTGAAATAAGTCACACAGAAAAAGACACTTATCATAAGATATCACTTACAGAGGGAATGTAAAAACCGCTACCCTTAAACTGAATTACAAAACAGAACAGAGTCACACGGTTAGAAAACACACTATGGCTGCCTAACGGGAAAGGTGAGGTGGGGTGATGCATAAAACAAGGGTTTCAAATTAGCTCAGATACCGTTCCATAAACCCAATATGTAATAGACAAGACCTACTCCTTGCTCAGGGAACTGGACTCAACACCCCCTATTCACCGCCCAAGAATATATCTGACTAGTAAGAATCTTAAAACCTATGTATTGATATCTCTCTGTAAGTGAGTCAAGTGGGTGTAAAGCTGCATAAACACAGCAGTGAAAAGCAGCTAAACCCCATTATAAAACTCAATTAATTTTAAAAACCCTTGAAACAAAGACAGTGAAAGAGAGAGAAATTCTTACAAAATTCGTTCAGGGGCTGTGATGCCACCTGGGTTGACCATATCTAGACCTGCAGCTGATTGAGACATAAGGGTGGACACTCTTGGGGCTGAGAGGTTTGGTGAGGTTGGGTGAGCAAACGCAGACGCTTTAAAGTAATACTGCGTGGTACCCATCCCATGGGTCCCAAATCTCCAGGTTCAAGGGCATCTTCCTACATCGAAAACATGCATGAGAAACCCAGAAGATGGTCCACCGAGTGATCGGGAAAGGTTTCTAAAACGCACCTCATTTCTCATTTCCTTGTGCTCGGGTTCGCCATTCCAGCCGCTTTACTAGCAATCTCCCTCCTTGGAGAATCAGCACCTTTAACCTCCTGTTCCATACAGGTGGCAATTTGAACTGAGGATGAACGGGAAGACGGGGAACCAATGAGAGACTAGATCTAGGTGTTGGGACAGGCACAGGTCACTCTATTTTCCCATCAGGAAGAAGAATTAACCACAAGCTCAGTCTGCCGCCCGGAAGCAGAATAGGGCCTAAAGCAATCCTGCGCTTTTGCGGCCAGCTCCCAAGAGAGCGAGTTGAAAAATGGAGCTCAGGGGCTCTGCAATTCACAAACCTGCAGACTTATAAATGATAACTCTCGTCTACAAATATATTGAGGGAAGGCAACAAAGAGGATTTGAAAGCAAGGCAGAATTGCAGGAAAAAGATTTCAGGAGGCAGATTCGAATCGCCTTTAAAGCACAGGAAAAGCGGCAAAACCTCGACAATGATGCCCTTGGCCAAAAAGGGCGTATGCGTTTTTTCCATATTCAGGAAAAAACGCATACGCCCTTTTTGGCCAACCAAGCAACCTGGAAAGGCAAATCAGCGCTACAAAGAAGTCTCGCTTCCCATCGGTCAAAAGGGCCATGCTGAATAAAGTGTCAAAACCAGAAATGCAGGACAGGCCACGGAGAAACGGGAGCCTTGCTACGCTGATGGGCGGGATGTAAATTGCCAACAGCCACTCTGGAGAAGTGTACGGTGTGTCCTGAAACATTTACAAAACTCAGCTTAGAGAGCATAGGGCACTTCCACTCATGGGCGTATAAATTGGGAAAACTAAAAATCAGCAAGACACAAGCACCCCAAAGTTTAGGGCTGCTCTGTTGACAAGAACCTCCACTTCGTTACACCTTAAATATCCCAGGAAAGAGAAAAATGGATAAAGAAGTTGTGGTCCTTATGTACAAGGGAACATCACTCAGCCATGAAATCAACGTCATAAGGCTAGTAGCAGCATGATGAGTGGATTTAGGTACGACGATTCTAAGTGAAATAAGTCACACAGAAAAAGACACTTATCATAAGATATCACTTATAGAGGGAATGTAAAAACCGCTACCCTTGAACTGAATTACAAAACAGAACAGAGTCACACGGTTAGAAAACACACTATGGCTGCCTAACGGGAAAGGTGAGGTGGGGTGATGCATAAAACAAGGGTTTCAAATTAGCTCAGATACCGTTCCATAAACCCAATATGTAATAGACAAGACCTACTCCTTGCTCAGGGAACTGGACTCAACACCCCCTATTCACCGCCCAAGAATATATCTGACTAGTAAGAATCTTAAAACCTATGTATTGATATCTCTCTGTAAGTGAGTCAAGTGGGTGTAAAGCTGCATAAACACAGCAGTGAAAAGCAGCTAAACCCCATTATAAAACTCAATTAATTTTAAAAACCCGTGAAACAAAGACAGTGAAAGGGAGAGAAATTCTTACAAAATTCGTTCAGGCGCTGTGATGCCACCTGGATTGACCATATCTAGACCCGCAGCTGATTGAGACATAAGGGTGGACACTCTTGGGGCTGAGGGGTTTGGTGAGGTTCGGTGAGCAAACGCAGACGCTTTAAAGTAATACTGCGTGGTACCCATCCCATGGGTCCCAAATCTCCAGGTTCAAGGGCATCTTCCTACATCGAAAACATGCATGAGAAACCCAGAAGATGGTCCACCGAGTGATCGGGAAAGGTTTCTAAAACGCACCTCATTTCTCATCTCCTTGTGCTCGGGTTCGCCATTCCAGCCGCTTTACTAGCAATCTCCCTCCTTGGAGAATCAGCACCTTTAACCTCCTGTTCCATACAGGTTGCAATTTGTCCTGAGGATGAACGGGAAGAGGGGGAACCAATGAGAGACTAGCTCTAGATGTTGGGACAGGCACAGGTCACTCTATTTTCCCATCAGGAAGAAGAATTAACCACAAGATCAGTCTGCCGCCCGGAAGCAGAATAGGGCCTAAAGCAATCCTGCGCTTTTGCGGCCAGCTCCCAAGAGAGCGAGTTGAAAAATGGAGCTCAGGGGCACTGCAATTCACAAACCTGCAGACTTATAAATGATAACTCTCGTCTACAAATATATTGAGGGAAGGCAACAAAGAGGATTTGAAAGCAAGGCAGATTTGCAGGAAACAGATTTCAGGAGGCAGATTCGAATCGCCTTTAAAGCACAGGAAAAGCGGCAAATCCTCGACAATGATGCCCTTGGCCAAAAAGGGCGTATGCGTTTTTTCCTGAATATATTCAGGAAAAAACGCATACGCCCTTTTTGGCCAACCAAGCACCTGGAAAGGCAAATCAGCGCTACAAAGAAGTCTCGCTTCCCATCGGTCAAAAGGGCCATGCTGAATAAAGTGTCAAAACCAGAAATGCAGGACAGGCCACGGAGAAACGGGAGCCTTGCTACGCTGATGGGCGGGATGTAAATTGCCAACAGCCACTCTGGAGAAGTGTACGGTTTGTCCTGAAACATTTACAAAACGCAGCTTAGAGAGCATAGGGCACTTCCACTCATGGGCGTATAAATTGGGAAAACTAAAAATCAGCAAGACACAAGCACCCCAAAGTTTAGGGCTGCTCTGTTGACAAGAACCTCCACTTCGTTACACCTTAAATATCCCAGGAAAGAGAAAAATGTATAAAGAAGTTGTGGTCCTTATGTACAATGGAATATCACTCAGCCATGAAATCAACCTCATAATGCTAGTAGCAGCATGATGAGTGGATTTAGGTACGACGATTCTAAGTGAAATAAGTCACACAGAAAAAGACACTTATCATAAGATATCACTTATAGAGGGAATGTAAAAACTGCTACCCTTGAACTGAATTACAAAACAGAACAGAGTCACACGGTTAGAAAACACTCTATGGCTGCCTAACGGGAAAGGTGAGGTGAGGTGATGCATAAAACAAGGGTTTCAAATTAGCTCAGATACCGTTCCATAAACCCAATATGTAATAGACAAGACCTACTCCTTGCTCAAGGAACTGGACTCAACACCCCCTATTCACCGCCCAAGAATATATCTGACTAGTAAGAATCTTAAAACCTATGTATTGATATCTCTCTGTAAGTGAGTCAAGTGGGTGTAAAGCTGCATAAACACAGCAGTGAAAAGCAGCTAAACCCCATTATAAAACTCAATTAATTTTAAAAACCCGTGAAACAAAGACAGTGAAAGAGAGAGAAATTCTTAAAAAATTCGTTCAGGGGCTGTGATGCCACCTGGGTTGACCATATCTAGACCTGCAGCTGATTGAGACATAAGGGTGGACACTCTTGGGGCTGAGATGTTTGGTGAGGTTGGGTGAGCAAACGCAGACGCTTTAAAGTAATACTGCGTGGTACCCATCCCATGGGTGCCAAATCTCCAGGTTCAAGGGCATCTTCCTACATCGAAAACATGCATGAGAAACCCAGAAGATGGTCCACCGAGTGATCGGGAAAGGTTTCTAAAACGCACCTCATTTCTCATCTCCTTGTGCTCGGGTTCGCCATTCCAGCCGCTTTACTAGCAATCTCCCTCCTTGGAGAATCAGCACCTTTAACCTCCTGTTCCATACAGGTTGCAATTTGTCCTGAGGATGAACGGGAAGAGGGGGAACCAATGAGAGACTAGCTCTAGGTGTTGGGACAGGCACAGGTCACTCTATTTTCCCATCAGGAAGAAGAATTAACCACAAGATCAGTCTGCCGCCCGGAAGCAGAATAGGGCCTAAAGCAATCCTGCGCTTTTGCGGCCAGCTCCCAAGAGAGCGAGTTGAAAAATGGAGCTCAGGGGCACTGCAATTCACAAACCTGCAGACTTATAAATGATAACTCTCGTCTACAAATATATTGAGGGAAGGCAACAAAGAGGATTTGAAAGCAAGGCAGATTTGCAGGAAACAGATTTCAGGAGGCAGATTCGAATCGCCTTTAAAGCACAGGAAAAGCGGCAAAACCTCGACAATGATGCCCTTGGCCAAAAAGGGCGTATGCGTTTTTTCCTGAATATATTCAGGAAAAAACGCATACGCCCTTTTTGGCCAACCAAGCAACCTGGAAAGGCAAATCAGCGCTACAAAGAAGTCTCGCTTCCCATCGGTCAAAAGGGCCATGCTGAATAAAGTGTCAAAACCAGAAATGCAGGACAGGCCACGGAGAAACGGGAGCCTTGCTACGCTGATGGGCGGGATGTAAATTGCCAACAGCCACTCTGGAAAAGTGTACGGTGTGTCCTGAAACATTTACAAAACTCAGCTTAGAGAGCATAGGGCACTTCCACTCATGGGCGTATAAATTGGGAAAACTAAAAATCAGCAAGACACAAGCACCCCAAAGTTTAGGGCTGCTCTGTTGACAAGAACCTCCACTTCGTTACACCTTAAATATCCCAGGAAAGAGAAAAATGGATAAAGAAGTTGTGGTCCTTATGTACAATGGAATATCACTCAGCCATGAAATCAACGTCATAAGGCTAGTAGCAGCATGATGAGTGGATTTAGGTACAACGATTCTAAGTGAAATAAGTCACACAGAAAAAGACACTTATCATAAGATATCACTTATAGAGGGAATGTAAAAACCGCTACCCTTGAAGTGAATTACAAAACAGAACAGAGTCACACGGTTAGAAAACACACTATGGCTGCCTAACGGGAAAGGTGAGGTGGGGTGATGCATAAAACAAGGGTTTCAAATTAGCTCAGATACCGTTCCATAAACCCAATATGTAATAGACAAGACCTACTCCTTGCTCAGTGAACTGGACTCAACACCCACTATTCACCGCCCAAGAATATATCTGACTAGTAAGAATCTTAAAACCTATGTATTGATATCTCTCTGTAAGTGAGTCAAGTGGGTGTAAAGCTGCATAAACACAGCAGTGAAAAGCAGCTAAACCCCATTATAAAACTCAATTAATTTTAAAAACCCGTGAAACAAAGACAGTGAAAGAGAGAGAAATTCTTACAAAATTCGTTCAGGGGCTGTGATGCCACCTGGGTTGACCATATCTAGACCCGCAGCTGATTGAGACTTAAGGGTGGACACTCTTGGGGCTGAGATGTTTGGTGAGGTTGGGTGAGCAAACGCAGACGCTTTAAAGTAATACTGCGTGGTACCCATCCCATGGGTGCCAAATCTCCAGGTTCAAGGGCATCTTCCTACATCGAAAACATGCATGAGAAACCCAGAAGATGGTCCACCGAGTGATCGGGAAAGGTTGCTAAAACGCACCTCATTTCTCATCTCCTTGTGCTCGGGTTCGCCATTCCAGCCGCTTTACTAGCAATCTCCCTCCTTGGAGAATCAGCACCTTTAACCTCCTGTTCCATACAGGTGGCAATTTGTCCTGAGGATGAACGGGAAGAGGGGGAACCAATGGGAGACTAGCTCTAGGTGTTGGGACAGGCACAGGTCACTCTATTTTCCCATCAGGAAGAAGAATTAACCACAAGCTCAGTCTGCCGCCCGGAAGCAGAATAGGGCCTAAAGCAATCCTGCGCTTTTGTGGCCAGCTCCCAAGAGAGCGAGTTGAAAAATGGAGCTCAGGGGCACTGCAATTCACAAACCTGCAGACTTATAAATGATAACTCTCGTCTACAAATATATTGAGGGAAGGCAATAAAGAGGATTTGAAAGCAAGGCAGAATTGCAGGAAACAGATTTCAGGAGGCAGATTCGAATCGCCTTTAAAGCACAGGAAAAGCGGCAAAACCTCGACAATGATGCCCTTGGCCAAAAAGGGCGTATGCGTTTTTTCCTGAATATATTCAGGAAAAAAAGCATACGCCCTTTTTGGCCAACCAAGCAACCTGGAAAGGCAAATCAGCGCTACAAAGATGTCTCGCTTCCCATCGGTCAAAAGGGCCATGCTGAATAAAGTGTCAAAACCGGAAATGCAGGACAGGCCACGGAGAAATGGGAGCCTTGCTACGCTGATGGGCGGGATGTAAATTGTCAACAGCCACTCTGGAGAAGTGTACGGTGTGTCCTGAAACATTTACAAAACTCAGCTTAGAGAGCATAGGGCACTTCCACTCGTGGGCGTATACATTGGGAAAACTAAAAATCAGCAGGACACAAGCACCCCAAAGTTTAGGGCTGCTCTGTTGACAAGAACCTCCACTTCGTTACACCTTAAATATCCCAGGAAAGAGAAAAATGGATAAAGAAGTTGTGGTCCTTATGTACAATGGAATATCACTCAGCCATGAAATCAACGTCATAAGGCTAGTAGCAGCATGATGAGTGGATTTAGGTACGACGATTCTAAGTCAAATAAGTCACACAGAAAAAGACACTTATCATAAGATATCACTTATAGAGGGAATGTAAAAACCGCTACCCTTGAACTGAATTACAAAACAGAACAGAGTCACACGGTTAGAAAACACACTATGGCTGCCTAACGGGAAAGGTGAGGTGGGGTGATGCATAAAACAAGGGTTTCAAATTAGCTCAGATACCGTTCCATAAACCCAATACGTAATAGACAAGACCTACTCCTTGCTCAGGGAACTGGACTCAACACCCCCTATTCACCGCCCAAGAATATATCTGACTAGTAAGAATCTTAAAACCTATGTATTGATATCTCTCTGTAAGTGAGTCAAGTGGGTGTAAAGCTGCATAAACACAGCAGTGAAAAGCAGCTAAACCCCATTATAAAACTCAATTAATTTTAAAACCCCGTGAAACAAAGACAGTGAAAGAGAGAGAAATTCTTACAAAATTCGTTCAGGGGCTGTGATGCCACCTGGATTGACCATATCTAGACCCGCAGCTGATTGAGACATAAGGGTGGACACTCTTGGGGCTGAGAGGTTTGGTGAGGTTGGGTGAGAAAACGCAGACGCTTTAAAGTAATACTGCGTGGTACCCATCCCATGGGTCCCAAATCTCCAGGTTCAAGGGCATCTTCCTACATCGAAAACATGCATGAGAAACCCAGAAGATGGTCCACCGAGTGATCGGGAAAGGTTTCTAAAACACACCTCATTTCTCATCTCCTTATGCTCGGGTTCGCCATTCCAGCCACTTTACTAGCAATCTCCCTCCTTGGAGAATCAGCACCTTTAACCTCCTGTTCCATACAGGTGGCAATTTGTCCTGAGGATGAACGGGAAGACGGGGAACCAATGAGAGACTAGCTCTAGGTGTTGGGACAGGCACAGGTCACTCTTTTTTTCCCATCAGGAAGAAGAATTAACCACAAGCTCAGTCTGCCGCCCGGAAGCAGAATAGGGCCTAAAGCAATCCTGCGCTTTTGCGGCCAGCTCCCAAGAGAGCGAGTTGAAAAATGGAGCTCAGGGGCACTGCAATTCACAAACCTGCAGGCTTATAAATGATAACTCTCGTCTACAAATGTATTGAGGGAAGGCAACAAAGAGGATTTGAAAGCAAGGCAGAATGGCAGGAAACAGATTTCAGGAGGCAGATTCGAATCGCCTTTAAAGCACAGGAAAAGCGGCAAAACCTCGACAATGATGCCCTTGGCCAAAAAGGGCGTATGCGTTTTTTCCTGAATATATTCAGGAAAAAACGCATACGCCCTTTTTGGCCAACCAAGCAACCTGGAAAGGCAAATCAGCGCTACAAAGAAGTCTCGCTTCCCATCGGTCAAAAGGGCCATGCTGAATAAAGTGTCAAAACCAGAAATGCAGGACAGGCCACGGAGAAACGGGAGCCTTGCTACGCTGATGGGCGGGATGTAAATTGCCAACAGCCACTCTGGAGAAGTGTACGGTGTGTCCTGAAACATTTACAAAACTCAGCTTAGAGAGCATAGGGCACTTCCACTCATGGGCGTATACATTGGGAAAACTAAAAATCAGCAAGACACAAGCACCCCAAAGTTTAGGGCTGCTCTGTTGACAAGAACCTCCACTTCGTTACACCTTAAATATCCCAGGAAAGAGAAAAATGGATAAAGATGTTGTGCTCCTTATGTACAATGGAATATCACTCAGCCATGAAATCAACGTCATAAGGCTAGTAGCAGCATGATGAGTGGATTTAGGTACGACGATTCTAAGTGAAATAAGTCACACAGAAAAAGACACTTATCATAAGATATCACTTATAGAGGGAATGTAGAAACCGCTACCCTTGAACTGAATTACAAAACAGAACAGAGTCACACGGTTAGAAAACACACTATGGCTGCCTAACCGGAAAGGTGAGGTGGGGTGATGCATAAAACAAGGATTTCAAATTAGCTCAGATACCGTTCCATAAACCCAATATGTAATAGACAAGACCTACTCCTTGCTCAGGGAACTGGACTCAACACCCCCTATTCACCGCCCAAGAATATATCTGACTAGTAAGAATCTTAAAACCTATGTATTGATATCTCTCTGTAAGTGAGTCAAGTGGGTGTAAAGCTGCATAAACACAGCAGTGAAAAGCAGCTAAACCCCATTATAAAACTGAATTAATTTTAAAAACCCGTGAAACAAAGACAGTGAAAGAGAGAGAAATTCTTACAAAATTCATTCAGGGGCTGTGATGCCACCTGGATTGACCATATCTAGACCCGCAGCTGATTGAGACATAAGGGTGGACACTCTTGGGGCTGAGAGGTTTGGTGAGGTTGGGTGAGCAAACGCAGACGCTTTAAAGTAATACTGCGTGGTACCCATCCCATGGGTCCCAAATCTCCAGGTTCAAGGGCATCTTCCTACATCGAAAACATGCATGAGAAACCCAGAAGATGGTCCACCGAGTGATCGGGAAAGGTTTCTAAAACACACCTCATTTCTCATCTCCTTGTGCTCGGGTTCGCCATTCCAGCCGCATTACTAGCAATCTCCCTCCTTGGAGAATCAGCACCTTTAACCTCCTGTTCCATACAGGTGGCAATTTGTCCTGAGGATGAACGGGAAGAGGGGGAACCAATGAGAGACTAGCTCTAGGCGTTGGGACAGGCACAGGTCACTCTATTTTCCCATCAGGAAGAATAATTAACCACAGGCTCAGTCTGCCGCCCGGAAGCAGAATCTGGCCTAAAGCAATCCTGCGATTTTGCGGCCAGCTACCAAGAGAGCGAGTTGAAAAATGGAGCTCAGGGGCACTGCAATTCACAAACCTGCAGAATTATAAATGATAACTCTCGTCTACAAATATATTGAGGGAAGGCAACAAAGAGGATTTGAAAGCAAGGCAGAATTGCAGGAAACAGATTTCAGGAGGCAGATTCGAATCGCCTTTAAAGCACAGGAAAAGCGGCAACACCTCGATAATGATGCCCTTGGCCAAAAAGGGCGTATGCGTTTTTTCCTGAATATATTCAGGAAAAAACGCATACGCCCTTTTTGGCCAACCAAGCAACCTGGAAAGGCAAATCAGCGCTACAAAGAAGTCTCGCTTCCCATCGGTCAAAAGGGCCATGCTGAATAAAGTGTCAAAACCAGAAATGCAGGACAGGCCATGGAGAAACGGAAGCCTTGCTATGCTGATGGGTGGGATGTAAATTGCCAACAGCCATTCTGGAGAAGTGTACGGTGTGTCCTGAAACATCTACAAAACTCAGCTTAGAGAGCATAGGGCACTTCCACTCATGGGCGTATAAATTGGGAAAACTAAAAATCAGCAAGACACAGGCACCCCAAAGTTTAGGGCTGCTCTGTTGACAAGAACCTCCACTTCGCTACACCTGAAATATCCCAGGAAAGAGAAAAATGGATAAAGAAGTTGTGGTCCTTATGTACAATGGAATATCACTCAGCCATGAAATCAACGTCATAACGCTAGTAGCAGCATGATGAGTGGATTTAGGTACGACGATTCTAAGTGAAATAAGTCACACAGAAAAAGACACTTATCATAAGATATCACTTATAGAGGGAATGTAAAAACCGCTACCCTTGAACTGAATTACAAAACAGAACAGAGTCACACGGTTAGAAAACACACTATGGCTGCCTAACGGGAAAGGTGAGGAGGGGTGATGCATATAACAAGGGTTTCATATTAGCTCAGATACCGTTCCATAAACCCAATATGTAATAGACAAGACCTACTCCTTGCTCAGTGAACTGGACTCAACACCCCCTATTCACCGCCCAAGAATATATCTGACTAGTAAGAATCTTAAAACCTATGCATTGATATCTCTCTGTAAGTGAGTCAAGTGGGTGTAAAGCGGCATAAACACAGCAGTGAAAATCAGCTAAACCCCAATATAAAAATCAATTACTTTTAAAAACCCGTGAAGCAAAGACAGTGAAAGAGAGAGAAATTCTTACAAAATTCGTTCAGGGGCTGTGATGCCACCTGGATTGACCATATCTAGACCTGCAGCTGATTGAGACATAAGGGTGGACACTCTTGGGGCTGAGAGGTTTGGTGAGGTTGGGTGAGCAAACGCAGACGCTTTAAAGTAATACTGCGTGGTACCCATCCCATGGGTCCCAAATCTCCAGGATCAAGGGCATCATCCTACATCGAAAACATGCATGAGGAACCCAGAAGACGTTACACCGAGTGATCGGGAAAGGTTTCTAAAACGCACCTCATTTCTCATCTCCTTGTGCTCGGGTTCGCCATTCCAGCCGCTTTACTAGAAATCTCCCTGCTTAGAGAATCAGCACCTTTAACCTCCTGTTCCGTACAGGTTTCAATTTGTTCTGAGGATGAACGGGAAGAGGGGGAACCAATGAGAGACTAGCTCTAGGTGTTGCGACAGGCACAGATCACTCTATTTTCCCATCAGGAAGAAGAATTAACCACAGGCTCAGTCTGCCGCCCGGAAGCAGAATAGGGCCTAAAGCAATCCTGCGCTTTTGCGGCCAGCTACCAAGAGAGCGAGTTAAAAAATGGAGCTCAGGGGCACTGCAATTCACAAACCTGCAGAATTATAAATGATAACTCTCGTCTACAAATATATTGAGGGAAGGCAACAAAGAGGATTTGAAAGCAAGGCAGAATTGCAGGAAACAGATTTCAGGAGGCAGATTCGAATCGCCTTTAAAGCACAGGAAAAGCGGCAAAACCTCGACAATGATGCCCTTGTCCAAGAAGGGCGTATGCGTTTTTTCCTGAATATATTCAGGAAAGAACGCATACGCCCTTCTTGGCCAACCAAGCAACCTGGAAAGGCAAATCAGCGCTAAAAAGAAGTCTCGCTTCCCATCGGTCAAAAGGGCCATGCTGAATAAAGTGTCAAAACCAGAAACGCAGGACAGGCCATGGAGAAACGCGAGACTTGCTACGCTGATGGGCGGGATGTAAATTGCCAAGAGGCACTCTGGGGAAGTGTACAGTGTGTCCTGAAACATCTAAAAAACTCAGCTTAGAGAGCATAGGGCACTTCCACTCATGGGCGTATAAATTGGGAAAACTAAAAATCAGCAAGGCACAAGCACCCCAAAGTTTAGGGCTGCTCTGTTGACAAGAACCTCCACTTCGTTACACCTTAAATATCCCAGGAAAGAGAAAAATGGATAAAAAAGTTGTGATCCTTATGTACAATGGAATATCACTCAGCCATGAAATCAACGTCATAAGACTAGTAGCAGCATGATGAGTGGATTTAGGTACGACTATTCTAAGTGAAATAAGTGACACAGAAAAAGACACTTATCATAAGATATCACTTATAGAGGGAATGTAAAAACCGCTACCCTTGAACTGAATTACAAAACAGAACAGAGTCACACGTTTAGAAAACACACTATGGCTGCCTAACGGGAAAGGTGAGGTGGGGTGACGCATAAAACAAGGGTTTCAAATTAGCTCAGATACCGTTCCATAAACCCAATACGTAATAGACAAGACCTACTCCTTGCTCAGTGAACTGGACTCAACACCCTCTATTCACCGCCCAAGAATATATCTGACTAGTAAGAATCTTAAAACCTATGTATTGATATCTCTCTGTAAGTGAGTCAAGTGGGTGTAAAGCTGCATAAACACAGCAGTAAAAAAGCAGCTAAACCCCATTATAAAACTCAATTAATTTTAAAAACCCGTGAAGCAAAGACAGTGAAAGAGAGAGAAATTCTCACAAAATTCGTTAAGGGGCTGTGATGCCACCTGGATTCACCATATCTAGACCCGCAGCTGATTGAGACACAAGGGTGGACACTCTTGGGGCTGAGAGGTTTGGTGAGGTTGGGTGAGCAAACGCAGACCCATTAAAGTAATACTGCGTGGTACCCATCCCATGGGTGCCAAATCTCCAGGTTCAAGGGCATCTTCCTACATCGAAAACATGCATGAGAAACCCAGAAGATGGTACACCGAGTGATCGGGAAAGGTTTCTAAAACGCACCTCATTTCTCATCTCCTTGTGCTCGGGTTCGCCATTCCAGCCGCTTTACTAGCAATCTCCCTCCTTGGAGAATCAGCACCTTTAACCTCCTGTTCCATACAGGTGGCAGTTTGTCTTGAGGATGAACGGGAAGAGGGGGAACCAATGAGAGACTAGCTCTAGGTGTTGGGACAGGCACAGGTCACTCTATTTTCCCATCAGGAAGAAGAATTAACCACAGGCTCAGAGTGCCGCCCGGAAGCAGAATAGGGCCTAAAGAAATCCTGCGCTTCTGCGGCCAGCTCCCAAGAAACCGAGTTGAAAAATGGAGCTCAGGGTCACTGCAATTCACAAACCTGCAGACTTATAAATGATAACTCTCGTCTACAAATATATTGAGGGAAGGCAACGAAGAGGATTTGAAAGCAAGGCAGAATTGCAGGAAACAGATTTCAGGAGGCAGATTCGAATCGCCTTTAAAGCACAGGAAAAGCGGCAAAACCTCGACAATGATGCCCTTGACCAAAAAGAGCGTATGCGTTTTTTCCTGAATATATTCAGGAAAAAACGTACACGCCCTGTTTGGCCGTCCAAGCATCCTGGAAAGGCAAATCAGCGGTACAAAGAAGTCTCGCTTCCCATCGGTCAAAAGGGACATGCTGAATAAAGTGTCAAAACCAAAAACGCAGGACAGGCCATGGAGAAACGGAAGCCTTGCTACGCTGATGGGCAGGATGTAAATTGCCAACAGCCACTCTGGAGAAGTGTACGGTGTGTCCTGAAACATCTACAAAACTCAGCTTAGAGAGCATAGGGAACTTCCACTCATGGGCGTATAAATTGGGAAAACTAAAAATCAGCAAGACACAAGCACCCCAAAGTTTAGGGCTGCTCTGTTGACAAGAACCTCCACTTCGTTACACCTTAAATATCCCAGGAAAGAGAAAAATGGATAAAGAAGTTGTGGTCCTTATGTACAATGGAATATCACTCAGCCATGAAATCAACGTCATAAGGCTAGTAGCAGCATGATGAGTGGATTTAGGTACGACGATTCTAAGTGCAATAAGTCACACAGAAAAGGACACTTATCATAAGATATCACTTATAGAGGGAATGTAAAAACCTCTACCCTTGAACTGAATTACAAAACAGAACAGAGTCACACGTTTAGAAATCACACTATGGCTGCCTAACGGGAAAGGTGAGGTGAGGTGATGCATAAAACAAGGGTTTCAAATTAGCTCAGATACCGTTCCATAAACCCAATATGTAATAGACAAGTCCTACTCCTTGCTCAGTGAACTGGACTCAACACCCACTATTCACCGCCCAAGAATATATCTGACTACTAAGAATCTTAAAACTTATGTATTGATATCTCTCTGTAAGTGAGTCAAGTGGGTGTAAAGCTGCATAAACACAGCAGTGAAAAGCAGCTAAACCCCATTATAAAACTCAATTAATTTTAAAAACCAGTGAAACAAAGACAGTGAAAGAGAGAGAAATTCTTACAAAATTCGTTCAGGGGCTGTGATGCCACCTGGTTTGACCATATCTAGACCCGCAGCTGATTGAGACATAAGGGTGGACACTCTTGGGGCTGAGAGGTTTGGTGAGGTTGGGTGAGCAAACGCAGACGCTTTAAAGTAATACTGCGTTTTACCCATCCCATGGGTCCCAAATCTCCAGGTTCAAGGGCATCTTCCTACATCGAAAACATGCATGAGAAACCCAGAAGATGGTACACCAAGTGATCGGGAAAGGTTTCTAAAACGCACCTCATTTCTCATCTCCTTGTGCTCGGGTTCGCCATTCCAGCCGCTTTACTAGCAATCTCCCTCCTTGGAGAATCAGCACCTTTAACCTCCTGTTCCATACAGGTGGCAGTTTGTCTTGAGGATGAACGGGAAGAGGGGGTACCAATGAGAGACTAGCTCTAGGTGTTGGGAAAGGCACAGGTCACTCTAATTTCCATCAGGAAGAAGAATTAACCAAAGGCTCAGCCTGCCCCAGGGAACCAGAATAGGTCCTGAAGCCATCCTGCGCTTTTGCGGCCAGCTCCCAAGAAAGCGAGTTGAAAAATGGAACTCAGGGGCACTGCAATTCACAAACCTGCAGAGTTATAAATGATCACTCTCGTCCAAAAATATATTGAGGTAAGGCAACGAAGAGTATTTCAAAGCAAGACAGAATTGCAGGAAACAGTTTTTCACAGGTAGATTGGACTCGCCTTTAAAGCACATGAAATTCTGCAGATCTTCGACAATGATGCAGTTGGCCAAAAAGGGCGTCTGCGTTCTTTCCTGAATAAATTTTGGAAAAAACGCAGATGCTCTTTTTGGCCAACTAAACAAGCGGGCAATGCAAATCAGCATTACAAAAATGTCTCACTTCGCATTGGTCAAAAGGCCCATGCTGAAAAAGTGTAAAACCCAGAAATGCAGGACAGGCCATGGAGAAAAGGGAGCCTTGTTATGCTGATCGGCGGTATGTAAATGGCCACCGGCCACTCTTGAGAAGTGTATGCTGTATCTTAAAACTTCTAAAACACAGAGGTACAGAGCATACAGCACGTCCCCTCATGGACGTATATCTTGGGAAAACCAAAAAATCGACAAGACACAGGCACCCCAAAGTTTAGGGCTGCTCTGTTTAGAAATGCCTCGATTTGGGTACAACTTACATGTCCTTGGAAGGAAAAAATGGATAAAGAAGATGTGGTACTTATGTACAATGGAATATTACTCAGCAATTAAATCAATGAAATAAGGCCAGTGGCAGCAACTCGTGGAGACTGAGGTACGATCATCCTAAGTGACATAAGTCAGACATAAAAAGAGACTTATCATAAGGTATCACTTATAGATAGTATCTAAAAATGCCTACACATGAACGCAATTACAAAACAGAAACGGAGTCACACATTTAGAAAACACACTTATTGCTGCTAAAGGAGAAAGGTGGGGCAGGGTGATGCATAAACCAGGAGGTTGAAATTAGCACAGATACGGTTCCATAAACAAAATAGGTATTCGACAGCACCTACTCTATAGCTCAAAGAGATGGACTCAGCACACTGTTATCACCAGAAAAGGATATATAAGACTGGTAAGAATCTGTAAAAGAATGTATTGATGTCTCTCTTTAAGTGAATCAAGTGGATAGATGTAGAGCAGGAAGAAACACAGTATTGAAAATCAGCTATACCCCATTATAAAATTAAATAACAAGAACAAAATAAAGACAGTGAGAGAGAGAGAGAAATTCTTACAAAATTTGTTCAAGGGCTGTGATGCAACCTGGACTGACCATATCTAGACACAGAGCTGGATGGGACCTAAGGCTCTACACTCGTTGGTCTGAGAGGCTTCGTGAGGATGGGACAGCAAATGCAGCACTTTTAGAGTAATACTGCCTGGCCCCCATTCCATGGGTCCCATACCTCCAGGTGCAGGGGACCCTTCCTACAGCTACAACATGCATGGCACATCCAGAGGATGGTACACCGTCTGATCGGGAAGACTTTGGAAAAGTCACCTCATCTCCACGTCTCCTGGTATTCGGGTTCCCCAGCTCCTTTCCTTAGAGTCTCCCCACTTTGGGAAGGCAGCACACTCAACAGCCGGTTCTGCACGGCTTGGAATTTTCCGGTGAAGAAGGGGAATGGCGGGATGGAATGAGACACAAGCCTTAGATGTTTGGACAGGCATATGCTACTCTAGTTTCCTACATGGAAGAAGAATTGCCCTATCCTTCAGGTGCCCCAGTAACTGGAATGGGTCTGTAGAAATCCTGCCCCTTTGTGTCTGCTTCCCTAAACAAGTTGAAAACCGGTGCTCAGGGGCACTGCAATTCACAAACATGCAGGGTTGTAATGGACACCTCTAATGGAGTCATTTCTTGAGCCAAGTATTCGTAAAGGCCTTGTAAGCAAGGCAGAATTGCAGGAAAGGGATTTCAAGGGGTAGTTTGCACTCGTCATTAAAGCACATGCAAAGCTGCTGAACATCCCCAGTGATGCAGTTTGCCAAAAAGGCCGTATGCGTTATTCCTTAATATATTCAGGAAAAACCCTTACTCCATTTTTGACCAACAAAACAGGCGGGCAATGTAAATTAATACTACAAAGAGATATCACTTCACACCAGTCAGAATGGCCAACCTCACAAACTGTAAAACCTGAAATGCAGGACAGGGCGTGGAGAAAAGGGAACCCTGACAAGCTGATGGTGGGAATGTAAATTGCTAACAGCCACTCTGGAGAAGTGGGTGGTGATTCCTTAAAAATCTAAAAACCAGAGCTTCAGAGCATATGGCGCTTCCACTCCTGGGCCTGTATCTTGGAAAAAACGTAAATTGACAGGACCCAGGCACTCTAAAATTTATGCAGCCCTGTTTACAAGAGCCTCTACTCGGAAGCGACCTAAAAGTCCTTGGAAGGAAGAATGGATAAAGAAATTATGGTAGATATGTACAATGGAATATTACTCAGCCATGAAGTGAATGAAATAAGGCCATTTAGGGCCACTCAGAAGGACCTACATACATTCATACTAAGTGTCATAAATCAGGCAATGAAAAATATCATATGATATTACTTATCGGTGGAATCTAAAAATTGATAGAAAGGTACTATCTTACAACACAGAAACAGAGTCCCAGACTTAGAACACAAACTTCTGGTTACCAAACTGGAAAGGTGTGTTGGAGGTATAAATCATGAGGTTGGAGTTAGTATATACATATTTACAGAGAGAAAACTTGTAATCAACATGGACCTGCTGTAGAGCACTTGGAACTCTTCTCAACACCCTTTAGTAACCTCAATGGGAAAATAATTCTAAAAAGAATACATAGTTATCTCTGTATAAATGAATCATGTTGGTGTATGTCAAAAATGAACACAACATGATAAATCAACTATATACTCCATTATAAATTTAAAATTAAATTAAAGAAAAGAAAAATGATCACTAAATTTGTTTAGTCGCAGTGAATGTACTAGTGTCACATCCCTGGACACAGACACAATTTGGTCCCAAGGCTGGACTGTTGTGGGCCTGAGGACCTCGGGAGGATATGCCAGCTAATTCGCCCCCCTTGAACATGTAGTACCTGGTCCCCTCTGCATGGGATCACTATCTCCAGGTCTAAGTGTGCCCTCATACTACTAAACCAACCCTCTGACACCCAAAGGATGGTGGACTCTCTGGGCTGGATGACATTTGGAAAATCACCTGCTCTCAACATATCCTGGTGTTTGGGTTCCGACCTCCCGACTCCTTCGTAAGGGTCATCCCACTCTACAAGACAGCACCCTCAACAGGTGATTTTGCAGGGGTTTATACTTGTTCGGGGGATGAAGGGTAAGGGGGAAGAAGGAATGGGACAGAAGCCCTTACATGTTTGGTCAGGCACATTCCACTCTAATTTAATACCCAAGAACAGGACTTGCCCTACATCTAAGGTTGTGTCAGTAACCAGAGAGGGACAGTAGAAATCCTGCCGCCTTCTGTTTCCCATAACAACAATTCTAAAACTGGACCTTATACGCACTTCATATTCACAACGCCTGGGGAGCTGTAAATGACAACAGCCCTCAAAAAATGTCTTGGGGTAGGTAATCGAAGTAGACTTCAAAACAAGGCAACCTTTCAATAACCCTTTTTCAAGGGATCAATCTTACTGACACTGTTCAAAAAAAAAAAAAGCACATATGAAGATACTCACCATTGCTTTATGTTAGACAAATGCAAATCAGATGTACAAAGAAGTATCACCTGGAACCACTCAGAATAGCCATCATCACAATGTCTACAAACAAGAAATGCTTCAGAGGGTGTGGAAAAAAGAGAAATCTACTACTTATTATTTTTTTTTTAATCTGCGTTGGGTCTTCGTTGCTGCGCGTGGCATTTCTATAGTTGCAGCAAGCGGGGGCTACTCATCGTTGTGGTACGAAGCCTTCTCTTTGTGGTGGCTTCTCTTGTTGTGGAGCACAAGCTGTAGGCACACAGGCTTCAGTAGTTGTGGCTCGTGGGCTCTAGAGCGCAGACTGAGTAGTTGTGGTGCACGGGCTTACTTGTTCTGTGGCATGTGAGATCTTCCCGGGCCAGGGCTCGAACCTGTGTCCCCTGAACTGGCAGGCAGATTCTTAACCACTGCGCCACCAATTCTATGCTATCGGTGGCAATGCCAATTGGTAACAGCCACTATGGAGCACAGAATGGAGGTTACCAGAGTAAGAGGAGGTGGGAGGGATAAATTGGAAATTGGGATTGACATATACACACCACTATATATAAAAGAGATAACAAATAAGGGCTTACTGTATAGCACAGGGAACTCTACTCAATACTCTGTAATGACCTGTATGGGAAAGGAATCCAAAAAGGATTGGACATATGTATAACTGCTTCACTGTGCTGTGCAGCAGAAAGTAACACAACATTGTAAATCAACTCTATTCTAACAAAATTGAAACTTAAATGAAATGAAGTAAAATAAAATAAAATAAAATAGAGCTACCAGATGATCCAGCAAGTTCACTCCTGTGTGCATATCTGGAGGAAAGCATAAATCGAAAAGACACATCTTCCCCAATGTTCACTGCAACACTCTTTACAATAGCGAAGACATGGAAGCAACCAAAATGTCCATCAACATATGAATATAGGTAAAGAATATGTGATACATATATATAAAGGAATATGACTCAGCCATAAAATAGAAGAAAATAATGCCAGTTGCAGTAACATGGATGGACCTAGAGATGATTGTACTAAGTGAAGTAAGTCAGACAGAGTAAGACAAATATTGGGTGATATCACTTCTAGGTGGAAGCTAAAAATTGATACAAATGAACTAACTTACAAAACAGAGGCAGACTCACAGACTTGGAAAACAAACTTATGGTTACCAAAGGGGAGAGGTGGGGGGTAGGGATAAATCAGGAGCTTGGGGTAAACATACGAATATGACTATATATAACAGATAAGCAACAAGGACCTACTGTATAGCACAGGGAGCTCTACTCAGTATTCTGGGAATACCGTTATCAGAAAAGAATCTGAAAAAGAATGAATATATGCATATGTGTAACTGAATCACTTGCTGTGCAGCTGAAATGAACACAACACTGTAAATCAACTATACTCCAATAAAATTTAAATTTCAAAATAAAGAAAATCACCTATATTTCAAAAGAAAAAAAAAAAAAAAGAATTCCCATCTCTTTATATGGCTTGATAGCTTACTTTTTTAGTGCTCAATATTATCCCATTCCCAGAATATATTAATACTATATCATTTCATTCACCTATTGGAGGACACCTTAGTTTCATTCACATTTTGGCAATATTGAATTAGGTGCTATAAATATCCATATGCAGGTTTTCCTCTGGAAGTATGTTTTTTAAACTACTTTCAGTAAATATCCATGAGAACACTTGACGGATTGTACAGTAAGGGAATGCTCAATATTCTAGCAAGTGTCAATCAGACTACCAAAGTAGCTGTATTATTTTTCATTTCCACCAATGACAAATGACATTTCCTATTGTTCCACATCTCCTACAGAATTTGTTCTTGTCATTGTTCACATTTTAGCCATTCTAAGTGTTACATAGTGGTATGTAATTGTATTTTTAATTTGCTTTTTCATGGCAGCATGTAATCTGGATTATTCTTCTGTATACTTATATGCTTAGTGTCTATTTTCTTTGGTGAGGTGTCCATAAAGTATATTGGTCCACATTTTATTTAGGTTGCTTTCATTTTTTTCTACCCAATCTGTATTTGTTTTATTTATTTTCGTGCCTTATTGCATTAGCAAGGACTTGGAGTAAAATATGGAAAAGGAGTCATGAAAGGGGACATCCTTGCTTTTACCTGAACTTAGTGGAAAAGCTTCATGGTTTTGACCATTAATCATGATGTAAGATAAAAGTTTCCTGTAAATCTTTGTTATCAACTTGAGAAAGCTCCAGTCTATTTCTTTAACTGAGAGTTTTTTATGAAGAATGGGTGTTAGATTTTTTCAAAGTTCTTCTGAATCTATTGATATGCTAATGATTGTCTTTAAGGTGTTGATGTGATGGATATAATTATTTGATTCTAGAATGTTGAGCAAGCCTTTCATACCTGGGATTATTTCCTCTCATTCATGATATAAAATTCTCTCAAAATATTGTTGGATTCGATTTGGTAATATTTTGTTGAGGATTTTTGCATTGATGTTCCTGAGAGATATTGGTCAGTTTTCTTTACTATTCATATGTTCTTCTAAGTTTGGATGTTGTGGATTTAGTGTCAGACATTCATTTGGGGAGATTCTCAGTCATTTTTTAAAAAAATATTTTCTGTTCTTTATTATCTTTATTCTCCTCCTGCTATACCCATTATGTATAGGTCACAGCATTTTTCATTGTTCCACAATTATTGATTACTCTGTTCTGTTGATTTCTTTCCTGCCCATTTTCTCTTTTCTTTTGAGATTTAAAGGTTTCTCCTGATATGTCTTCAAGCTCACAGATATTTCTCCTCAGCCAGCTCTTTGACTGCTAAAACAAAATACGAGAGACTTGGTATTTTATAAACAACAGAATATTTTTGTTTTCTCATAATTGCTGAGGCTGAAAAGTTCAAGAACAAGTAACCAGGGGCTTCCCTGGAGGTGCAGTGGTTAAGTATCTGCCTACCAATAAAGGGGACAAGGGTTCGAGCCCTGGTCCAGGAAGATCCCACATGCCATGGAACAACTAAGCCCGTGCACCACAAATACTGAGCCTGTGCTCTAGAGTCCACAGGCCACAACTACTGAGCCCGTGAGCCACAACTACTGAAACCCACACGCCTAGAGCCCGTGCTCCACAACAAGAGAAGCCACTCAATGAGAAGCCCGCGCACCGCACCAAAGACCCAACACAGCCAAAAAATTAATTAATTAATTATCTAATTAATTTTTTTAAAAAAAGAACAAGTTGCCAGCTGACTTAGTGTCTGGCGAGGGACCAATTTCTGGTTCATAATGTGGGTCTTCTCGCTCGGCAATGAAATCATGGAATGGGCATAAGGTCTTCTGTGTGCTACATTTATTAGGTCACTAATCCCATGTTTGAGGTCTCTGGCCTCATAACCTAATCACCTCCCAAAAGCCCCACCTCCTAATACCATCAACATGGGAGCTGGGTTTCAAAAGTTTAAAATTAGAGGTACAAAATATTTACACCATAACAGGGACCACAGAGTTAACTGATTTTTCCTTTCATGTTAAAGGTTTGCACATTTATATTTATTATATAATCCCAAAACCCTTGTTTTTTTTTTTTTTTATAAGATTCTTTTTCCGTATACGCCAGTACAGACCACTGAGTAGAGTTCCCTGTGCTATAAAGCAGGTCTTTATCTATTTTATATATAGTAGTGTGTATAAGTCAGTCCCAATCTCCCAATTTATCCCTTCCCCACTTATCCCCTGGTAACCATAAGTTTGTTTTCTATATCCATGATTCTATTTCTGTTGTGTAAATAAGTTCATTTGTACCTTTTTTTTTTCTTTTTTAGATTCTTCATATAAGCTATATCATATGATATCTGTCTTTCTGTGTCTGACTTGCTTCACTCAGTATAACAATCTCTAGGTCCATCCATGTTGCTACAAAACCCTTAATTGTTAAGGATAACTCTCAATTTTTCCCAGTATCATCAGCAATTCTTTCTGGCAGACACGTGATAACACTTTTTAAACAGGGATATTGAGACCAAGGCTCCTGACCTGCAAACAAACAAAACATCATTCATATAGTGAAAACTTTGCAAATCAAAGGATGAAAGCACTTGGTCTAAATCCCTTTGCACCCACTGCTGACAGAGGGCAGAGGAGTTTGACTCACTAATCTTCCTTACGTGCACTTCTTCCTAATGGGGTATTCCATCTAAAACTTATAAGAAGCGGGGATGTATCATGGAACACACCAATCGCTACTACAGATTCTGAAGCAGCAAAAAACAAACAAACAAACAAACAAAAAAAAACATGATGAATCCATCCAAAGGGTTCTGTCCACACTGTTACAATAGTTTCCCTCACACTGTGAACACTTTTCAAACCCTATCACTTGAACCTATTTTTATTTTTTTCAACAAAAATAATGTTAATCTGCAGTCAGACACTCCAGTAATATTACACTATCCCTTGTGCAAGTATGTAGGGATTTGAGGAGTTATGGGAGGCCACCATGAGAGGTTGCCTAGAGTAATTAGGACATTTCATTTAATGTTGGTTCTTCTCCCTAAGATGTCTGCTATCCTCTTCTTTTTGTAGCTACTAGCATTGAGAAAGTGACCAAGATAAGGCCCTTCTCTTTTACTGCCCATGAATGCAACTGTGATTAACCCCACAGAACTTGGTGCTTCCAGAATCCCCTGAACCTACTGACCCTCCATGCATGGCATGGCATAGATAAGGATGGTGACATGTATCCTTGTATAGAGCATGTTATAAAATGTTTGACTCTTCCCTTCCTCATAATTCCAAAGAATAGATTTCTTTGGATTTCTGCTTAATGCTGCTGGAGTTGGTACATAAGTTGAGGGAGGTATCAGGGCACACCAAAAGAGAGGGTAACTGCACAGAAAATACAAGCAGGTACATTTCTGTGTAGTTTCAAGCAGCTTATTTGCTATATCAACCATGGTGACATGTTGACCCTTCCTCTTTCTACTAGTAGTACAACAAACATAAAGGATATTTAGGCTGCTTGTTTTATCCCCACCTCTCACAATTGATCTGCATTAACATATAGGACAATGAAGGGCCCTTTCTACCATCTTAACCAATATTTGAGAACTAGAAAATGTCCAGATTTTTCTGGGGTTTATTTTCATATTCCCCAATCAGGCCTATGAAGGAATCTTACCTATTGTGTTTAATGAAGTCATATCTCTGACGGCATCCCATCATCAACAAAACTGGAAAGAAATTTGAAGGGTCTTCGATTTTACCATATTTGAAATAACAATATTTTAGCCTGAGAGGTTTTTTGGATTTTAGAAAAAAATATTTTAAATGAGACAAAAAATCATTTTTATGACACAAAAAGACAGCAATAGTTTTATATTTGTATCTGTTCCACTTGCACACAAGTGTCTCATGGTGTTATGTAAAGCTCTCCTGTTGGGTGCTGTGCATGGTGCAAGTATGGATTAAAGCTTAGGAATCTTAAGCTTCAGTCACCTGAAATATTTAAATTAGGATGCAAGCAATCCTGTCCAACATTTGAAAAGAGCAAGACACTCTCTTTATTTTATTTGTTAGGTAATTAATCTGTCTTTTCCCCAAGGAGAGAAACAAGTGGCATCTTCCATCAATGTGTTGCACAAATATCTTTGAACAGAGAGTGCAAGCAGAGGCTGATACAGGATGTGAAAAAAAAAAAAAAATGAGAGACCCTTGTGGCATTTTCTCCTAACTTATTGCAATCCTCCATTTAAAATGTGGGAATAATCAATCTTCTGAGGAAAAAGGCCCAAGGAAGGTTTTTCCTTCTGTGGAATAATGGGATTGCTAAAGATTTCAGGAGGCAAGACGAATTAGTGAGAATGACCATGAGAAATCAGAGAAAAGTCAGATCCATGGATGAAGTGATGTTTACCACTGTGAATCAATGAGAAGTAGGAGCAAATGAAAAGAAAGCTGATACAACATTTTCTGAATAAATGTAACCTTTCAGCTGTCATAGAAAAATTAATGCTCACTATGATACAACATATTTAGTTTAGAAAGTTAACTTAAATTTAAAGCTTAATAATTACATTTATTGAAGAAATGAAAACATATTTGTGGTTTAGAATAAATAATGTGTTCTGCTACAGGTAAGAAGACTACATAAATAAATAGAAATAAGACTAAATAAATAAAGAGGAAAATAACAAATTAGATGTTATTAACATTAAAAACTGACACTCATCTAAAGAAAGAGAAGGAGAGACAGAAAGAGAGAAGAACTCATCTCAAGCATGTATTAAAAACTCCTAAATAAGAAGTCTTCAGATGTTAAAAAAAAGGAAGTCTTCAATAAGAAGATAATGGAATAGCAAAATGGGGGAAATATACCAAAAGATATTTCAAAAAAGAGAGTACAGAATGTTAAGTAATCATATCAAAAGATGCTTGGCTTCTTAGTAGTCAATTAAATGCAAAAGCGTGATACCTGGAATTATCACTCACCAACCAGAAAGTTCAAATGAAAATGACAGGTATTATCAAGTTTGACAAGAATGTGTATAATCCTTGAATCTCATTCACTGCTGCTGAAGATGAAAAATCATACAAATGTTTTGAAAATATTTAGAAATATCTAAAAAGATAAACACAAGAAAGCTATGACTCGAAAATTTTACTACTACGTGTATACTGAACAATAATTTATACACACACCACCAAAGCTCAAGTTCTAGAATTTATATACCAGTGCTGTTCTCAATAGACACAAACTGAAAATCACTCATATTGTAATACACATTGGAATAAATTAATTAATAGTTAAATATTTACATTATGGAATCCTATGCAACAGTGGCAATGCATGATCACAACAACAGGCAACCATATAGGCATATTCACAAACAACATAAAATAAAAAAAGCCCAATCCAAAAGTGATTTTACTGTGCCATAACATTTATATAAAATACAAAATACAGGTAAAGTTATCTTTTTGTTAGATACCAGAACAATATTAAACCTTAAGGGGAGTCACTAGAATGGGACCAGGGGGCCTCTGAGTATCTGGCAATTTTCTGTGTCTTTATCTAGAAGCTATGTTTAGAGTGTATTCAGATGCTGAATTTTCTGAAATTTGTCATTTCCTTACAAACCATGCATGTTTTTCGTTGTTTTTTATACATAACAAAAACTAAAAAAGATAGACGAGGGAAGGTAATTGTATTAGCACTTTAATAGCCATGCTTTTCAAGGTGGAAGTGAAAAGTATTAAATACTTGACATTGTGATTACTTCTTAAAAGTAAGGTGAAAATTTGAGGTTAATAAATAAGACATACTTCTTCATATTTAATCCTCAAAGAGGAGGGGTAGAAAGGAGTATTATTTTTTTTTTTTCTTTAATACAGAATCGTTAAGATAGAAAATAATGAAAACAGACTAGGTTTAAAAAAGAGCACACTGGACTTCCCTGGTGGCACAGTGGGTAAGAATTTGCCTGCCAATGCAGGGAACAGGGGTTCCATCCCTGGTCTGGGAAGATCCCACATGCCGCAGTGCAACTAAGCCCGTGTGCCACAAGTACTGAGCCTGTGCTCTAGAGCCTGCAAGCAACAACTATTGAGCCTGCATGACACAACTACTGAAGCCCATGCACCTAGAGTCCATACTCCACAACAAGAGAAACCACTGCAAGGAGAAGCCCGTGCACCACAACGAAGAGTAACCCCTGCTTCTCTAGTAACAACTGGAGAAACCCTGTGCAGCAACGAAGACCCAACACAACCAAAAATTTAAAAAATTAAATCTTTTGACTTCTGAGATGACTCACTCACGTGGCTGTAGGTAAGAGGCCTCAGTTCCTTGCCACATGGATCTCTCCTTAGGGCTGCTTGAGTGTCCTCATGACATGGCAGCTGGCTTACCCCAGGATGAGTGATCTAGCAGAAACCAAAGCAGAAGCTGCAATGTCTTTTATAACTTTGGAAGCTGCACTTTGTCATTTCTGCAATTTCTTATTAGTTAAACAGTCAACCCTTTTCAAGTGCGAGGAGCCACACTGGTACATGGAGACTGGGAGATAATTAGGGGATAATTAGGTCCATCTTGGAGGCTGGCTACCAAAGTGGCTGACTAGCCAAAGTCTGAATTTTGTTTTCTTCACTTCTGGAGAGAAAGTGGTCAGTGCACCTCATGGGTGGTCTTTGAGATGTACCAAAGCTACCTCTTGCTCTCACCCCCAGCTGTGTGGCTGACAGGGTCTTGGTGCTCCAGCCGGGTGTCAAGCCTGTGCCTCTGAGGTGGGAGAGCCGAGTTCAGGACATTGGTCTACCAGAGACCTCTGGCACCTTGTAATATCAAATGGCGAAAGCTCTCCCAGAGATATCCGTCTCAACGCTAAGAACCAGCTCCACTCAGAGACCAGCAAGATCCAGTGCTGGACATCCCATGCCAAACAACTAGCAAGACAGGAATGCAGGCCCACCCATTAGCAGAGAGGCTGCCAAAAATCACAATAAGGTCACAGACACCCCAAAACACACCACCAGATGCGGATCTGTCCACCAGAAAGACAAGATCCAGACACACCCACCAGAACACAGGCACCAGTCCCCTCCATCAGAAAGCCTACACAACCCACTGAACCAACCTTAGCCACTGGGGGCAGACACCAAATACAACGCGAACTACGAATCTGCAGCCTCTGAAAAGGAGACCCCAAACACAGTCCCCAAAGCCAAATGAGAAGACACAGAAACACACAGCAGATGAAGGAGCAAGGTAAAAACCCACCAGACCAAACAAATGTGGAGGAAATAGGCAGTCTACCTGAAGAAGAATTCAGAGTAATGATAGTAAAGATGATCCCAAATCTTGGAACTGGAATGGAGAATAGACAAGAAACGTTTAACAAGGACCTACAAGAACTAAAGAGCAAACAAACAATGATGAACAACACAATAAATGGAATTAAAAATTCTCTAGAAGGAAACAATAGCAGAATAACTGAGGCAGAAGAATGGATAAATGACCTGGAAGATAAAATAGTGGAAGTAACTACTGCAAAGCAAAATAAAGAAAAAAGAATGAAAAGAATTGAGGACAATCTGAGACATCTCTGGGAAAACATTAAACGCACCAATATTCGAATATAGGGGTCCCAGAAGCAGAAGAGAAGAAGAAAGACACTGAGAAAATATTTAAAGAGATTATAGTTGAAAACTTCCCTAATATGGGAAAGGATATTGTTAATCAAGTCCAGGAAGCGCAGGGAGTCCCATACAAGATAAACCCAAGGAGAAACATGCCAAAACATATATTAATCAAACTATCAAAAATTAAATACAAAGAAAAAATATTAAAAGCAGCAAGGGAAAAACAACAAATAACATACAAGGCAATCCCCATAAGGTTAACAGCTGAACTTTCAGCAGAAACTCTGCAAGCCAGAAGGGACTGGCAGGACATATTTAAAGTAATGAAAGGGGAAAAGCTACAACCAAGATTACTCGACCCACCAAGGATCTCGTTCAGATTCGACAGAGAAATTAAAACCTTTACAGACAAGCAAAAGCTAAGAGAATTCAGCACCACCAAACCCGCTTTACAACAAATGCTAAAGGAACTTCTCTAGGCAGGAAACACAAGAGAAGGAAAAGACCTACAATAAGAAACTCAAAACAATTAAGAAAATGGTAATAAGAACATACATATCAATAATTACCTTAAATGTAAATGGATTAAATGCTCCAACCAAAAGACATAGACTGGCTGAATGGATCCAAAAACACGACCGGTATGTATGTGGTCTACAAGAGACCCACTTCAGACATAGGGACACATACAGATGGAAAGTGAGGGGATGGAATAAGATATTCCATGCAAATGGAAATCAAAAGAAAGCTAGAGTAGCAATTCTCATATCAGACAAAAAAGACTTTAAAATAAAGACTATTACAGGAGACAAAGAAGGACACTACATAATGATCAAGGGATCAATCCAAGAAGAAGATATAACAATTGTATATATTTATGCACCCAACATAGGAGCACCTCAATACATAAGGCAAATGCTAACAGCCATAAAAGGGGAAATCGACAGTAACAGAATCCTAGTAGGGGACTTTAGCACCCCTCTTTCACCAATGAACAGATCATCCACAATGAAAATAAATAAGGAAACACAAGCTTTAAATGTTACATTAAACAAGATGAACTTAATTGATATTTAGAGGACATTCCATCCAAAAACAACAGAATACACTTTTTCTCAAGTGCTCCTGGAACATTCTCCAGGATAGATCATACCTTGGGTCACAAATCAAGCCTTGGTAAATATAAGAAAATTGAAATCGTATCAAGTATCTTTTCCGACAACAATGCTATCAGACTAGATATCAATTACAGGAAAAAAATCTGTAAAAAATAGAAACACATGGACGCTCAACAATACACTACTTAATAACCAAGACATCACTGAAGAAATCAAAGAGGAAATAAAAAAATACCTAGAAACAAATGACAATGAAAACATGAAGACCCAAAACCTATGGGATGCAGCAAGAGCAGTTCTAAGAGAGAAGTTTATAGCAATACAATCCTACCTCAAGAAACAAGAAATATCTCAAATAAACAAGTTAACCTTACACCTAAAGCAATTAGAGAAAAAAAAAAAAAAAAAACAAAGTCAGCAGAGGAAAGACATCATAAAGATCAGACCAGAAATAAATGAAACAGAAATGAAGGAAACAACAGCAAAGACCAAAAAAACTAAAAGCTGGTTCTTTGAGAAGATAAACAAAATTGATAAACCATTAGCCAGACTCATCAAAGAAAAAAAGGGAGACGACTCAAATCAATAGAATTACAAATGAAAAAGGAGAAGTAACAACTGACACTGCAGACATACAAAGGATCATGAGAGATTACTGCAAGCAACTATATGCCAATAAAATGGACAACCTGGAAGAAATGGACAAATTCTTAGAAAAGCACAACCTTCCAAGACTGAACCAGGAAGAAATAGAAACTACAAACAAACCAATCCCAAGTACTGAACTTGAGACTGTGATTAAAAATCTTCCAACAAACAAAAGCCCAGGACCAGATGGCTTCACAGGCAAATTCTATCAAACATTTAGAGAAGAGTTAACACCTATCCTTCTCAAACTCTTCCAAAATATAGCAGAGGGAGGAACTCTCCCAAACTTATTCTATGAGACCACCATCTCCCTGACACCAAAACCAGACAAAGATGTCACAAAGAAAGAAAACTACAGGTCAATATCACTGATGAACATAGCTGCAAAAATCCACTGCACAATACTAGCAAACAGAATCCAACAGCGCCTTAAAAGGATCATACACCATGATCAAGTGGGGTTTATCCCAGGGATGCAAGGATTCTTCAATACATGCAAATCAATGTGATACACCATATTAAAAAACTGAAGGATATAAACCATATGGTCATCTCAATAGATGCAGAAAATGCTTTCGACAATATTAAACACCCATTTATCATAAAAACCCTCCAGAAAGTAGGCATAGAGGGAACTTTCCTCAACATAATAAAGGCCATATATGACAAACCCACAGCCAGCATCGTTCTCAATGGTGAAAAAGTGAAATCATTTCCACCAAGATCAGGAACAAGACAAGGTTGCCCATTCTCACCACTATTATTCCACACACTTTTGGAATTTTTAGCTACAGCAATCAGAGAAGAAAAAGAAATAAAAGGAATCCAAATCGGAAAAGAAGAAGTTAAGCTCTCACTGTTTGCAGATGACATGATACTATACATAGAGAATCCTAAAGATGCTACCAGAAACCTACTAGAGTTAATCAACGAACTGGTAAGGTTGCAGGATACAAAATTAACGTACAGATATCTCTTTCATTCCTATACACTAAAGATGAAAATTCTGAAAGAAAAATTAGGGAAACACTCCCATTTACCACTGCAACACAAAGAATAAAATACCTAGGAATAAACCTACCTAAGGAGACAAAAGACGTTTACTCAACAAACTATAAGACACTGATGAAAGAAATCAAAGATGACACAAACAGATACAGAGATATACCATGTTCTTGGATTGGAAGAATCAACATTGTGAAAATGACTCTACTACCCAAAGCAATCTACAGATTCAATGCAATCCCTATCAAACTACCAATGGAATTTTCCAGAGAACTAGAACAAAAATATTTCACAATTTGTATGGAAACACAAAAGACCCCGAACAGCCAAAGCAATCTTGAGAAGAAAAACAGAGCTGGAGGAATCAGGCTCCCTGACTTCAGACAATACTACAAAGCTACAGTAGTCAAGACAGTATGGTACTGGCACAAAAACAGAAATATAGAGCAATGGAACAGGAGAGAAAGCTCAGACGTAAACCCATACACATATGGTCCCCTTATTTTTGATAAAGGAGGCAAGAATATACAATGGAGAAATCACAGCCTCTTCAATAAGTGGTGCTGGGAAAACTGGACAGCTACCGGTAAAAGAATGAAATTAGAATACTCCCTAACACCATACACAAAAATAAACTCAAAATGGATTAGAGACCTAAATATAAGACTGGACACTATAAAACTCTTAGAGGAAAACATAGGAAGAACATTCTTTGACATAAATCACAGCAAGATCTTTTTTGATCCACCTCCTAGAATAATGGAAATAAAAACAAAAATAAACAAGTGGGACCTAATGAAACTTCAAAGCTTTTGCACAGCAAAGGAAACCATAAACAAGACGAAAAGACAACCCTCAGAATGGGAGAAAATATTTGCAAATGAATCAACGGACAAAGGATTAATCTCCAAAATATATAAACAGCTCATTCAGCTCAATATTAAAGAAACAAACACCCCAATCCAAAAATGGGCAGAAGACCTAAATAGACATTTCTCCAAAGAAGACATACAGACGGCCATGAAGCACATGAAAAGATGCTCAACATCACTAATTATTAGAGAAATGCAAATCAAAACTACAATGAGGTATCACCTCACTCCTGTTAGAATGGGCATCATCAGAAAATCTACAAACCACAAATGCTGGAGAGGGTGTGGAGAAAAGGGAAACCTCTTGCACTGTTGGTGGGAATGTAAATTGATACAGCCACTATGGAGAACAATATGGAGGTTCCTTAAAAAACTAAAAATAGAATTACCATATGACCCAGCAATCCCACTACTGGGCATATACCCAGAGAAAACTGTAATTCAAAAAGACACATGCACCCGAATGTTCATTGCAGCACTATTTACAATAGCCAGATCATGGAAGCAACCTAAATGCCCATCAACAGACGAATGGATAAAGAAGATGTGGTACGTATATACAATGGAATATTACTCAGCCATAAAAAGGAACGAAATTGAGTCATTTGTTGAGACGTGGATGGATCTAGAGACTGTCATACAGAGTGAAGTAAGTCAGAAAGAGAAAAACAAATATCGTATATTAATGCATGCATGTGGAACCTAGAAAAATGGTACAGATGAGCCAGTTTGCAGGGCAGAAGTTGAGACACAGATGTAGAGAATGAACATATGGACACCAAGGGGGGAAAAGTGCGGTGGGGTGGGGATGGTGGTGTGCTGAATTGGGCGATTGGGATTGGCATGTATACACTGATGTGTATAAAAGTGATGCCTAATAAGAACCTGCAGTATAAAAAAACAAACAAAACAACTAAAACTAAACTTTCATTGGGTTATTTGTATGGAAATATGTTAATATAAATGTTTCAGACATTACACGAAATTTCTAAAAATCTTATATTTGTATTTGTATGGAAATATGTATGGAAATATGTTAATATAAATGTTTCAGACATTACATGAAATTTCTAAAAATCTTATATGTTCTGGTATAATGTTATAAGTAATAATCCTAGTTATTACTTTAAAATGTATATCTCAGAAATAACTAATTTTCTTGTCAACTGCATTATTATGAACTTTCATCAAATCTTTAACCGTGGTCATTTTTAAGTCTTTTGTCATTTACAGACAGTTCTGGGTGTACTCTGATGATTTTGCAAATATGTTCCTGTAAAAGGTTTACATCTTCAAGAAATTCATGGAAAAGACTCTGACAAGTACAGGTTTCTGGTAACTGACTGTACTGCTGAACTGAATGAATAAGCATTTTCAGAACTCTAATGAAAAACTGATGAACTCATAAAAGTGCTAACAAAAGATGAAGATGAAAAAAAAAATTAATTACATGGGACTGAGTGAACTGATGAGGATGAGTATAATTTTTGTGACTTTCTGTCTGAATTAAAAAAAAAAAAATCCCACAAGGACTCAGAGGCAAAGAATATACAAATCAATTTTCACTGCAAAGTAAAGGAGCTGTTACAGTGGAGGATTACTGGACTGAATGTCAATATTATGACATAGTATGAGTGTGTTTCATGTTTGGTAATTGCAATCACAATTTCACAATTTGTATGGAAACACAAAAGACCCCGAACAGCCAAAGCAATCTTGAGAAGAAAAACAGAGCTGGAGGAATCAGGCTCCCTGACTTCAGACAATACTACAAAGCTACAGTAGTCAAGACAGTACGGTACTGGCACAAAAACAGAAATATAGAGCAATGGAACAGGAGAGAAAGCCCAGACGTAAACCCATACACATATGGTCACCTTATTTTTGATAAAGGAGGCAAGAATATACAATGGAGAAATCACAGCCTCTTCAATAAGTGGTGCTGGGAAAACTGGACAGCTACCGGTAAAAGAATGAAATTAGAAGACTCCCTAACACCATACACAAAAATAAACTCAAAGTGGATTAAAGACCTAAATGTAAGGCCAGACACTATCAAACTCTTAGAGGAAAACATAGGCAGAACACTCTATGACATCAATCACAGCAAGATCCTTTTTGACCCACCTCCTAGAAAACGGAAATTAAAAAGAAACATAAACAAATGAGACCTAAGGAGACTTAAAAGCTTTTGCACAGCAAAGGAAAACGTAAACAAGACGAAAAGGCCACCCTCAGAAGGGGAGAAAATATTTGCCAATGAAGCAGCTGACAAAGGATTAATCTCCAAACTTTACAAGCAGCCCATGCAGCTCAATATCAAAAAAAAAAAAAAACAAACAAACAAACAACCCAATCCATAAATGGGCAGAAGACCTAAATAGACATTTCTTCAAAGAAGATATACAGATTGCCAACAAACACATGAAAGAATGCTCAACACCACTGATCATTAGAGAAATGCAACTCGAAATTACAATGAGGTATCACCACACACAGGTAAGAATGGCCATCATCAAAAAAATCTACAACCAATAAATGCTGCAGAGGTGTGGAAAAAAGGGAACCCTCTTGCACCGTTGGTGGGAGTGTAAATTGATACAGCCACTATCGAGAACGGTATTGAGGTTCCTTAAAAAACTAAAAATAGAACTACCATATGACACAGCAATCCCACTACTGGGCATATACCTGGAGAAAACCATAATTCAAAAAGAGTCATGTTCCACAATGTTCATTGCAGCTCTATTTGCAATAGCCAGGACATGGAAGCAACCTAAGTGTCCATCAACTGATGAATGGGTAAAAAAGATGTTGCACGTCTTCAATATAAAATGGAATATTCCTCAGCCATAAAAAGAAATGAAATTGAGTTATTTGTAGTGAGATGGATGGACCTAGAGTCTGTCATACACAGTGAAGTAAGTCAGAAAGAGAAAAACAAATACTGTATGCTAACACATATATGTGGAATCTAAAAAGAAAAGGAAAAGAAACCGTTGGGAAGAACCTAGGGACAGGACAGGAATAAAGACGCAGACATAGAGAATGGACTTGAGGACATGGGGAGGGGGAAGGGTAAGCTGGGACGAAGTGAGAGAGTGGCATGGACTTATATATACTACCAAATGTAAAATAGCTAGCTAGTAGGAAACAGCTGCATAGAAGAGGGAGATCAGCTCAGTGCTTTATGACCACTTAGAGGGGTGGGATAGGGAGGGCGGGAGGAAGACGCAACAGGGAGGAGATATGGGGATATATGGATATGTATAGCTGATTCACTTTGTTCTAAAGCAGAGACTAACACACCATTGTAAAGCAATTATAGTCCAATAAAGATGTTAAAATTAAATAAATAAATAAATGAATAATTTATGCCCCCCCAAATTAAATCTTTTTTAAAAATAAATAAATAAAAAAGAGCACTCAATGACATGGAACGCTAAACCTAAGTATTTTCAGTACTATAGTAAATGTAAATGGATTAATATCTCCTATTAAAGTGTAATTTTTTATATTATGTGCAACTCAATTTTTTTCACAGTATACAGGTAAAATAAAAGAATTACATTAGAAAGGAGAAAACACTCCATGTATTTAAAAACAATAAAACAATAAGCATATAATAAGCATCTTAGATATATGTAGTCTTTAAGTTCAGAACAATTTGTCATTATTGTAATTAGTATTATTATACCAATTTCTTTAAAACATTTCAATACTTGTTGTATTTGAAAAAGTATTTTAATATTTTTTCTTCTCTCTTTTGTGGTCTAATACATGGTAAGTATTTAGCTGCTAACATAACTTAAAAATATATATATTTTTTACAGCCGAACAAAACTGAATCAAGAAGAAATAGATAACTTGAACATACTGATCACTAAAAGCAAAATAGAGGGCTTCCCTGGTGGCGCGGTGGTTGAGAATCTGCCTGCCAATGCAGGGGACACGGGTTCGAGCCCTGGTCTAGGAAGATCCCACATGCCGCGGAGCAACTGGGCCCGTGAGCCACAACTACTGAGCCTGAGCGTCTGGAGCCCGTGCTCCACAACAAGAGAGGCCACGATAGTGAGAGGCCCATGCACCGTGATGAAGAGTGGCCCCCGCTCGCTGCAACTAGAGAAAGCCCTCGCACAGAAATGAAGACCAAACACAGCCAAAATAAATAAATAAATAAATAGAATTTTTTAAAAAATAGAATCTGTAATTTAAAAAAACTCCCTACCAACAGAAGTCCAGGATCAGATGGTTTCACAGGCAAATTCTACCAAATATAAAAAGCAGAACTTACACAGATTTTTCTCAAACTCTTCGAAAAGATTGAAGAGTAAGGAATACTTCCAAAGACATTCTATGAAGCCACTATCACGCTGATATCAAAAACAGATGGGGAGGGGGGACTTCCCTGGTGGCACAGTGGTTAAGAATCTGTCTGCCACTGCAGGGGACATAGGTTCGAGACCTGATCTGGAAAGATCCCACATGCCATGGAGCAACTAAGCCTGTGTGCCACAACTACTGAGCCTCCGCTC
The DNA here is from genome assembly GCF_028021215.1 of Eschrichtius robustus. Lineage (NCBI taxonomy): Eukaryota > Metazoa > Chordata > Mammalia > Artiodactyla > Eschrichtiidae > Eschrichtius > Eschrichtius robustus. Next base: position 51,329,180 of record NC_090830.1, read on the forward strand.
TACAGCCCACGAGCCACAACTACTGAGCCTGATAGCCACAACTGCTGAAGCCCACGCACCTAGAGCCCATGATGTGCAACAAAAGAAGCCACCACAATGAACAGCCTGCACACCACAACGAAGAGTAGCCCCCACTCACCGCAACTAGAGAGAGCCCGAGCACAGCAACGAATGCCCAATGCATCCAAAAATAAATAAAGAAAGAAATTTACTTAAAAAAAAAAAAAAACAAATAAAACAGATGGGGACTTTTCTGGTGGTCCAGCAGTTAAGATTTCGCTTTCCAGTGCAGGGGGTGCGGGTTCAAGCCCTGGTTTTGGAGCTAAGATCCCACATGCCTCACAAACAAGAAACCAAAACATAAAACAGAAGCAATATTGGAACAAATTCAATAAAGACTTTAAAAAAAAAACACAGAAAAAGACACTACCAAAAAAGAAAACTGCAGGCCAATATCGTTGATAAATATAGATGCAAAAATTCTCAACTGAATATTAGAAAACCGAATCCGACAACACATAAGAGGATCATACACCATGACCAAATTTGATTCACCCCAGTTTCACAAAGCTGTTTCAAACATATGCAAATCAATCAACATGATACACCCCATCGACAAAGGAAAAACAAGAAACAAACGATCATCTCAATAGATGGCGAAAAAGCATTTGAAAAGCTGCAACATCCATTCATGGTAAAAACACTTACCAACGTGGGTACAGAGGAAATATATCTCAACATACTAAAAGCTATTTATGACAAACCCACAGCCAATATAATACTCAACGTTCATAAGCTGAAAGCCTTCCCGCTAAAATCTGGAACAAGACAAGGATGCCCACTCTCACGTCTTCTCTTCAACATAGTATTGGAAGTCCTAGCCACAACAATCAGACAAGAAAAAGAAATAAAATCTAACCAAGTGGGAAGGGAAGAGGTAAAGTTGTCATTATATGCAGATGACATGATAATATATATAAAGGAAACCCTAAAAATTCCACACAAACACTACTAGAACTGATAAACAAATTCAGCAAAGTAGCAGGATACAAGATTAACATATATAAATTGGTTGCATTTCCTGGTTTTTCTTTCTTTTTTTTTAAAATTTATTTTGGCTGCATTGGGTCTTCATTGCTGTGCACGGGCTTTCTCTAGTTGTGGCCAGTGGGGACTAGACTTTCTTGTGGTGTGCAGGCTTCTCATTGCAGTGGCTTCTCTTGTTGTGGAGCACGGGCTCTAGGCATGCAGGCTTAAGTAGTTGTGGCACATGGGCTCAGTATTTGTGGCTCACTGGCTCTAGAGTGCAGGCCAAGTAGTTGTGGCACACAGGTTTAGTTGCTCCACGGCATGTGAGATCTTCCTGCATCAGGGCTCAAACCCGTGTCCCCTGTATTGGCAGGCGGATTCTGAACCACGGAGCTACCAGGGAAGTCCCTGGTTGCATTTCTTTACACTAACAATGAAATATCAGAAAGGAAATGTAAACAAGCAATCCTTTTTTTAATGGCATCAAAAAAATTAAATGCTTAGGAATAAACCTCACCAAGGAGGTGAAAGACTTATATACTGAGAACTACAAAACATTAGTAAAGGAAGCTGAAGATGATTCAAAGAAATGGAAAGACATCCCACGCTCTTAGATGGGAGGAATTAATACTGTTAAAATGGCTACACTACCCAAAGCAATCTACAGATTTAATGTGATCCCTATCAAATTACCCATGACATTTTCCCCAGAACTAGAACAAATAATCCTAAAATGTATCTGGAACCATAAAAAGTCAGAAATGTGAACACAATCCCCAGGAAAAAGAACAAAGCAGGAGGCATAACCCTCCTAAACTTCAGAAAATACTACAAAGTTACAGTAATCAAAGCCGCATTGTATTGGCACAGAAAGAGATACATGGATCAATGGAATAGAATAGAGAGCTAAGAAATAAACCCACACACCTATGGGCAATTAACCTTTGACAAAGGAGGCAAGAATATACAATGGGGAAAAGACAGTCTCTTCAGCAAGTGGTGTTTTGAAAGTTGGAGAGCCGTATGCAAATCAGTGAAGTCAGAACATACCCTCACACCATACACAAAAATAAACTCAAAACGGCGTATATGCTTAAATATAAGATAGGACACCTTATAACTCCTAGAAGAGAGCATAAGCAAAACATTCTCTGACATAAGTCATACCAAAATTTTCCTAGGTAGTTCTCCCTAGGCAGTACAAATACAGTAAGTCACCTACATACGAACCTTCAAGTTGCATACTTTCAAAGATGCAAACGTCCATTCGCGTGTCCAATCATGTAAGTTAGTTCACGTGTCTGGCATACATTGTCACGTGCGTGCTTCCTCTCTATGTGGTTGTGCTTTTGTGTACTTTACAGTACTGTATGGAGTACAGTAGTACAGTACATTTATTTCAAGCCCAAGATGTCTGGAAGCAAGCGTAAAAGCAGAGGTGATGTAGCTGGTACTGTTAAGAAGCGCCGAGCGATAATGACGGAAACAAAAGTGAAAGTAATTGAGAGAGTGGAGCGAGGCAAAAAGATGTTAGACATCGCTCATTCTTACAACATGAATCATTCAATCATTGGCACGAATCTAAAGAACAAGGACAAGATCATGGAACATGTGAAGTCTGCTGTGCCGACAATGTTGACACAATATCCAAGAAGCATGGAAAAGTGATGGAGGAGATGGAGAAACTTCTCAGTGTGCGGATGCAGGACCAACATCAGCGCTGAGTCCTGCTCAACTTAACGCTGATTCAAGAGAAAGCTAAAAGCCTTTATGAAGACTTGAAGAAGAAACACGGCAAAGAATCAGAGGGCACATCTTTTAATGCCAGCCATGGCTGGTTTCATCGGTTCAAGGCTAGAGCCAGCCTTCACAATGTAAAAGTAAGTGGAGAGACAGCAAGTGCAGATAGGGTAGCTGTCCAGGAACTTCCAGAAACACTTTGAGAAATTATTGATGATGGTGTGTATTTACCCAACCAGGTTTTTAATGTGGATGAGACACAACTGTACTGGAAGAGGATGCCAGACCGAAGTTACGTCAGTGAGGAGGAAAAGTTGACGCCGGGCTGTAAAGCAGCAAAGGATAGGCTAACTGTTGTTTGGTGGCAATGCTTCCGGTGAATTGAAGCTGAAACCTCTCTTAGTTTATCATTCACAGAACCCAAGAACCCTTAAAACCATAGCCAAGGGCTCTCTTCCTGTTGTGTGGAAGCGTAACCCCAAATCCCGGATTACACAGGCCACGTTCCAGGACTGGTTTTGCCACCACTTTATCCCAGATGTAGAGAAATATTGCTTGGAGAAAGACGTTCCAGCAAAACATTCTTTTGCTGCTCGACTATGCTCTGGGCCACCCCCCATTCATGGATGACTTTCATCCCAACGTCAAAGTACTGCATCTGTCACCAAATACTATGTTGCTCATCCAACCTATGGACCAGGGCGTTATAGCGACTTTCAAGAAATATTATTTATGTCACACTATTTGTCAGGCAGTAAAGGTAAGTGACAAATCAGGAACAACCTAGGGACAACTTTGGGAGGACTATAACATCTACAAGACCATAAAAAACATTGACTTTGCATGGTGTGAGGGTATGGCGGTCACGCTGAATGGGGTTTGGAAGAACCTTTGCCCACAGTTTGTTCATGATTTTTGTGGATTTGAGAAGGTAGATCAGAAGTCCGAAGAGGTCTTCAGCAACGTAGTGACCCTCAGCGAGAAGCTGGAGCTAGATCTGCAAGAGGACGATTTCGCTGAACTCCTTGCTGTGCAACATGAGGAGCTTACTGATGGAATTGGAGGCCCAGAGAAAGGATGAAGAGGGACAGGAGGAAGAAAAAGTAACTGAAGAACTGAAGAGATTCACGACACAGAAAATGGCAAGGGAATCTTCGTTACTTGAGGAAGCACTGTTAGTTTTTGAGGCACAGGACCCGAACCTAGAATGGGACCCAAAGGTGGCAGCAGCCATTCAGATTGCAATCCAGTGTTACCTTGTCATCTAAGATGAGAAAAACAGAGCTACTACCCAGACATCAATGGATCATTCTTTCAAGAGGGTAGATAGAATTAAATCCAGCAAGGAACCAGAACCTTTGCCATCAACGTCAGGTAGGAGTGAAATTGCAGCTTGCCCTCTGTCTCCTACTGCTGATAATCCTTCACCCCTACCATCTCCCACCTCCCCTCCCTCCTCCAATCAGTAACTCTGCTCGCCTGTTCCCTCGATGCCAGCCCGAGTATCCCAGCTGTTGTACTGTATTACTGTACTTTTCAAGTTACTGTACTGTAAGATTAAACATGCTTTCTTTGTTTTTGTGCTTGTTTTTTATGTATTGTTTGCGTGAAAAGTATTATAAACCTATTACGGTACAATACCATATAGCCGACTGTGTAAGTTGGGTACCTAGGCGAACTTTGTTGGACTTACAAACAAATTGAACTTACAAACGCACTCTTGGAACAGAACTTGTTCATATGTAGGGGACTTACTGTAAAAGCAAAAAAGAAACAGGAACTAATCAAACTTATAAGCTTTTGCACAGCAAAGGAAACCATAATCAAAATGAAAATACAACCTATGGACTGGGAGAAAATATTAGCAAATGATGAGACTGACAAGGGTTTAATTTCCAAACTATACAAACAGCTCATACAACTCAATAACAAAATAACAAATAACTCAATGGAAAAATGGGTAGAAGACCTAAATAAACATTTCTCCAAAGAAGACATACTGAGAGCCAATAGGCACATGAAAAGATGCTCATCATCACTAATTATTAGATAAATGCAAATCCAAATTACAATGAGGTATCACTTCACACTGATCAGAATGGCCATCATTAAAAAAAATCTACAATTAACAAATGCTGGAGGGGGTATGGAGAAAAGGGAACCCTTCTACACTGTCGGTGGCCATGTAAGTTGGTGCAGCCACTATGGAAAACAGTATGGAGGTTCCTCAAAAAAACTATAAAGAGAGTTGCCATATGATCTAGCAATCCCACTTGTGGACATATATCTAGACAAAACTATAATTCAAAAAGATACATGAAACCCTATGTTCATAGCAGCACTATTTATAACAGCCAAGACATGGAAACAACCTAAATGTTCATTGAAAAATGAGTGTATAAAGAAGGTGTGGTATACGTATACAAAAGATATTACTCAGACATAAAAAAGAATGAAATAATGCCATTTGCAGCAACATGGATGGACCTAGAGATAATGATACTAAGTGAAGTAAGTCAGAGAGAGAAAGACAAATACCATATAATATCACTTATATGTGGAATCGAAAACAGGACACAAATGAGCATGTCAGCGAAACAGAAACAAACACACAGATATAGAAAAGAGAGTTGTGGTTGCCAAGGAGAGAGTGAAGGCAAGATTGGGAGTTTTGGAATAGCAGAAGCAAACTATTCTACATAGGATGGACAACCCACCAAGACCTACTGTATAGCACAGGAAACTATATTCAATATCCTGTGATAAACCATAATGGAAAAGAATAGATATATAGATATATAGATATAGATAGATAGATATATAGATAGATATATATAAAACTGAGTCACGTTGCTGCACAGCAGAAATTAATACAACAATGTATAAAGGCTGCAGAGGGTGTGGAGAAAAGTGAACCCTCCTGAACTGTCGGTGGGAATGTAAACTGATACAGCCACTATGGAGAACAGTAGGGAGATTCCTTAAAAGCTAAAAAATAGAACTACCATATGACCCAGCAATCCCACTACTGGGCATATACCTGGAGAAAACCATAATTCAAAAAGATACATGTACCACAATGTTCACTGTAGCACTATTTACAATAGCCAGGACATAGAAGCAACCTAAGTGTCCATCGACAGATTAATATATAAAGAAGATGTGGCACATCTATACAATGGAGTATTACTCAGCCATAAAAAGGAACAAAATTGAGTTATTTGCAGTGAGGTGGTTGGACCTAGAGTCTGTCATACAGAGTGAAGTAAGTCAGAAAGAGAAAAACAAATACCGTACGCTAACACATATATATGGAATCTAGAAAAATGGTACTGACGAACCTAGTGACAGGGCAGGAATAAAGACACAGATGTAGAGAACGGACTTAAGGACACAGGGGGCAAGGGGAGACAGGGACGTAGTGAGAGAGTAGCACTGACATATATAGAGTACGAAATGTAAAACAGCTAGTGGTAAGCTGCCGCATAGCACAGGGAGATCAGCTCGGTGCTTTATGTCCCCCAGAGGGGTGGGATAGGGAGTGTGGGAGGGAGCCTCAAGGGGGGGGGGTATGGGGAATATATGTATACATATAGCTGATTCACTTTGTTGTAAAGCAGAAACTAATACGGTGTTATAAAGTAAGTATACTCCAATAAACATGTATTTAAAAAACCCACAACATTGTAAATCACCTACACTTGAAAATATTTCTTAAGTGCAAACAATTTTCTGAATGTAAGTTTTACTGTGTGTGTGTGTACCACAGGTTCAATATATATGAATTATGTCAAATTGATTACATTGCTTTTCAAAATAAAGAATTGTTGATATTTTACATCAGCCTCATGTTATAAATGCAGAAAAACTATATTATTTTTTTCTAAAGTTCAGAAATAGCCATTTTGCTCATTCGGTATGCTATAAACCATTAACTATTAAAAAGGGATTCGTGACCTCTTCCTTCCAAAGAAATATTTCTCCACTCACACAAGTTTAATAGAATGTTCCACCATGAACTGACTTCCCACCTTAGAGACACGAGATTTGCATCCTGAAATCTCTTTCTTGCAAAAATGTCCAATTATCATCCTAGCATTACAGAAAAGAAATGCTTTTTTCCAGATCTCAAATTCCATACAACTTTAGTCAAGACATCATGTATGTTTTTTTTTTTCACACACACACAGACTGTATTTTATTTTTACAAGAGATAAATCAACTGACACCAAGCACTGCAAATGGATGACCACAACAAAAGCAACAATGATTGCAATTACCAAACACGAAACACACTCATACTATGTCATAGTATTGACATTCAGTCCAGTAATCCTCCACTGTAACAGCTCCTTTACTTTGCAGTGAAAGACATCATGCATTTTTAAATAATCAGCACTCACCTGAGGTCTTTAAAAATCAACATAAACATAATTTTGTGTTCTCTTTCATTTACTCTGGTTCTAAGTAGTCATTTCTAAACGAAAGTATTTAAGTATGTTAACGTCATCTTATAACATCATATTTCAAATGACTACCGTGTCTCCAAAGATGAAATATGAGGAACTCACAACTAGGCTCTCCAAAGTTTTGCTCTCTGAATGTGTATGACCCTTCTGCTGAACTCCACACTGTTCATTATTCTCTGAGAATATTCTTTTTCTTGTATGGCCATCTCACATGCTCTTTCATTTCATGAAGTTTTTTCCTACAATGTTATGCCTAGTTTATTTCTGAGAATATGCATTATTTCAGAATGATATTTATAGACACAAAGACTTCTCTATAATTCCCTGAGAGTTTCAAGAACTCCTTCTTTTTTTTTTTTTTTTTTAATACCTAGATTCTGAAGCTCTCCACAAAGCATTACTAAACTTGCATTTACATAAGTATCTACATATTAATCACATTAATGCATTCACAATTGCATTATGATTTATTGCTAATTTTGGAGCTGTCTTATTTACCACCCTCTTGGAAATCACTTTAATATTTGCACTTAGGACTTGAAAGAGAATGGATAAATAAAAACCTGAAAAATATGCAAATACAATTTATATATTTCTCATAAAATTAGGTGATTATCTAACCTTTATCCAGAAAAAAAGAAGAGCCCAGATACTCTGCAGGCATGATCCTCGAGAATGTGTGGTCTTCCAGCAGGAAAACATGCAGTAATCCATGTGGCAGAGTTTACCTGTGACCAGCTGGGTTTAGTGACCTATGCATTCCTTACATGCAACATACCAGGAGTGGAAAAACGGAATTTGCCCGTTGTGGCAATAAGTATAATGAAGATTTGTAGCAGGTCATGCTCATATGTTCAACACAGGTACAATCAAAAGTTTGCTCAATTCTGGTAGATCTAAGTCTGTATCTGTTACCTTGTCTTTAACGAGGAAATGTCAGAACTGACTTACCAAAAAAAAAAGTGTTTTGTTTGTTTGTTTGTTTTAATTAGAGTCACGGTGAGTAAGGCAGAGTTCAGAACAGCTAATGTGAATTAGTGATTCTCTCATCAGGAAATACAGTTTCTACTTCCCTGTTTATTCTCCACATCCTGTAGTAAGTAAAGTTTCAAGAAAGATAAATCTACAGCGTGAAAAGAAAAGAAAACTTACATGTGTTGATAAGGTCATTTTGACAGGTTTTACCACGTATGTCAGTGTTTCTGGGGATGGACACAAGCCAGAGCTCCCTACTCTGACATTTTCACTGATGTAATTCCCCTTGATCCTCAATTTGAAAGTGGATAAAAATGTTTTCTATGCTTTCTTCTTTAAGAAATTAAATAAAGAATGCTTTCTAGACATGATCCTCTAATGATTTGCAGTCAGTGGTCATCAACAGAGGAAAAGCACAGAATCTCATCCCCACAGAAGGGTGACATTCAGTCAGGTAAGAAAATTCTCCCCGAAATCAGAGCTTCATCTTTAACATGCAATCAAAGGCTTTCACAGGTTCTTCATCACTCTGCACTCAGCCCTACCATATGGGATTGGCTCTGAGAATCTCACATCAGATGACTGACAAACATGTCATAGTACACTGATCTGGTACCAGATCCTGCCTCTCTTAATGATCTCCCACAGGGACACTGGAATATTCTAGGATATTTCCTGGAGCCCTCTATTCTACACAGGTACACTTCCAAGTAGAAACAGAAGCTTGGATTCTCACTGGGACCCCTGCTCTGTCCAAGCAACCTCTCTAGAAATATGATGTTCTAATCTCTCCTGATTAGAACATTTCAAGGTCTCTCCCTGTGCTAATTTAGTAAAGGTAAAAGAGAAACAAGAAAGAGCAAACTATGCAGGGAGCAATATATAAGATTCCTTTACTTAACATATTTATCTGATATACCCAAATACTGAGAAATATAGATTCATTTCATAATGTTCAAGAAAAGAGGAGGAGGAACCTCCATGCCAACAGTATATATAAAATGGAATCAATATTGCATAAGCTCCAGCTTAAGCTTAGCTACGAGGTACTAACCCTTCTCATAAAGAAGCAATAGTTCTCCATCATTTGAAGCACACTGAGGACTCAGACAGCTGGACACTGAAGGTGTAGCCTCCTCACTCGAATTCTGTACCTGCATCACAGAGCAGTGAAATATTCCCAAAGAATTATTAAGGATGAAGGGGGGAGGCAAAATAAAAAAAGATGAATCCATAGTCTGTCCTACCGTCTGTTCTGTTGGATATTACCACCATCTTGGTCCAATATGACCTTCCCACTTTTCTCTGGGTCTCCCTACTTTCCACCTCCATCCTCTCATTATATCTTACCTACACTTGGGAACGACTCTAGTTTTTCCACTTATCTTTATCAACAAGTAATCCAAATAGCAACTGTGTATATAACTCCTTAGAAACCTCAGGTCTGACTCAGTAATAATACATGAACTTTGAAGTCCAAAGTTTTCCTAATTCCCTTTATTATTTTTTTTTTCTAATTTCCATGTACTTACACTCTTAAGACCTCCACTGTTCTCAGGTTCGTCTTCCCTGCAAAATCTGTCAACCTAGACATAGACTTAAGTACCACCCTCTAATTATCTCCTAGGGAATCCAGTTTTTAAAAAAGCCTCAGCAAGCCTTATGGACTTTATTAAAGACTCTTTAAGATAACCCATGGGAGATAGCAGCACACCCACAGATATCTATCTAATACACCCTCAGAGTAATTTTTTTTTTCTCTTTTATAAAGTCTCTTCTGGCCAATGAAGACTCTCAGCTCTTCTTCTTCAACATATGCAGTGTCTCACCCTTCTGATTACTCTCTGCTCTATCCCAGGTCCACTCCCTTTCCTGATATTACATTCTTTCCCAATTTTGTATGTTGGTAAAATCAAATAACATAAAATATAACATGTTAGTTATTATAAAGTGCACCGTTCAGTGATACTAAATGCATTCATATTATTGGGCGATCAACATCACCATTTATCTTTCTAATTCTTTTCTACGTTTTAAAACTGTAACTCTATATCCTTTAAATATAACTTTCCTTTTTGTTCCATAACCACCTGAAAAGCGTCATTACCCTCCCAATTTCTATGGTTTTGACTACACTAAGTACCCCCATATAATTGAAATAAGTAGTTGTATTGTTATGACTCACTAAAAGTCACAAAAATGGCATTTTTGGTAGATAAATTTCCTCAAGATTCATCCATGTTGTAACATATTCCTAGATCTTTTCCTTTTTAACACTGAATACTATTGTATTATATGGGTATACCACACTTTGTTTATCCAGGAACTAGTGGATGAACACTGAGGTTGCTTTCATATTTTAGCTACTGTGATTATTACTGCTCTAAACACTGGAGTACAAATATTTCTTTAAGACCCTGATTTCAATGCCTTTGGGTATACATCATAGTAAAATTCCTGGATCATGTAGTAATTCTATTTTTCAATATCTGAAAAATTGCCATACTCTTTTGCAAAGCAGCTGTATCATTCTGCATTCCCTCTGACATAGCACAATGGTTCCAACTCCCTCACATCCTCACCAATAGTTGTTTTCTGCTTGTGTATGTGTGTGTGTGCTTGTGTGTATATGCATGCACACAAACATATAAACATGCATTTAGTGATATGGAGCATCTATTCAAGTGCTTAGTCATTTGTACATCTTTTTGAAGAACCATCTATTCAAGTCTTTTATCCATTTTTGAATCAGGGTGTTTGTTTTTGTTCAGTTGCAGGAGTTCTCTGTATGTTCTGAATAGAAATCTCTTGTCAGATAGATGGCTCTGAAATATTTTCTCCCATCTTGTGGGTTGCCATTTTATTCTGTTTACATTTCTTTGATACACATTTTTTTTTTAACTTATGTACTGCAAATTGTTTATTTTTTTGTTAGCTGTACCTTTGTTGTTCCTTCACTTCATATGGAGGAAAACACTGCCAAATCCAATATCATGAAGCTCTTGTCCTGTATCTTCTTCTAAGACGTTTTATATTATTAGGTCTTATATTTAGTTTCTTGATACGTTTTCATTAATTTTTACATATGTTAGGTAAGGGTCCATCTTCCTTCTTTTGCATGTTGCCCACAAGACTTCTCAGCACCATGTGTTGAAAATACTATCCTTTCTACTTTGAAAAGTCTTGGCAACTTGTCAAAAATCATTTGGCCATATATCAGGGTTTATTTCTGGGTGTTGTATTCTATTCTATTCTATTGGTCTTGAATAAGGGAGAAAATAGTATAACCTATCCAGGTTGATGAAGAACATAAAGAAAGACCAGGACTGAGAATGAAGAGGGCAATATAAAACAGCAGGGAGTAAAAGACAGTGTGAGAGAAGATCTTGTATTTGCGAGTTCATGGAAATAGGATCATGCTAAAACCACTAAACGCCTGACTTTGAACAATACGTTAAATGTGCCAGCAAGAAACATAACACTTACCCATCTCTGGGAAATATAGTATGGGCATAAAGATAAACTACACACAGATATATTAAAAAGGGAAGGGTTTTCATGGTGTGAGAATATTGTGGCATTTGAAATACAATTTACTTCTGTTCTACCATTGTCTCTAAAATTTATCAAAGTGTATATACAAGCAATTCCAATTCTGGTAATGTGCTTGGCAGGTTTATATATGAACTTCAGTAGAGCAGTAAATGTACATTCATAGTAGGACTGTTCCCTAAACCAAAAAACAAAACACAAAAACTGCAAAGACTAGAGTTCACTTTGTCAACACACATACAGATGCAATGATGGTTAAAGGTCCGAAAACAGAAGGTGAGCATGGGTGCAAGAGGTTAATCCCCAGGCTGGGGTGGGGTGCAGAGTTTGAGGGTAACACAAGTAGAAAAGGCTTTTGTCCTATCCTTGATTTTTGAGGTATGGAAATTCACAGGTCACTACCTTCATTTCAAAATGAATGAATGCACTATTCAATTTTTTTAAACAGGCGAAGTAAACATGAGTGATAATAAATTTCAAACTGTCGCTAATCAAATAAGATACTAAGAAAACTTAAATAATATGATTTCAGAATGAAGTAGAGAGATTGTCCAACATGGTAGCATTCAAAGACCCAGAGCTTGATGCCTCTCATGGGCACACCAAAGTCACAACTGTTTACAGAACAGCAATTGATGAAAAAGGCCGGGACCTACCATAAAAGATGTTTTACAGCTAAAGATATAAGGAAGGCACCTCGACAAGACAGAAAGGAAGGGCAAAATCTCAATAGAGTCAAGACCCATACCACCAAGTGGGTGGCCCACAAATGGGAGAATAATTACAATTTCAGAGGTGCTCCCAGGTAGCAAGGGGTATGAAGCCAACATCAGGCTCCCAAGCCCAGGGATCCTGTTGTGGAAAGAAGAGTTCCTAGAAAGTTGGGTTTTGAAGACAAGTAGTGCTTATTTTCCAGAGAGCCAGAGGGTTGTGGGAAATAGAGATTCCACTCTTAAAAGATGCTCACAAAATCCCACATGATCTGAGAATCAGAACAGAAGCAGTCATTTGAAAGGATCCCGGGTCACACCTACCTCCTGATCTTGGAGAGTCTCCCAGAGAGGCAAGAGGCAACTACAGCACAGCCTCAGGGACAGAGACACTGGCAGCAGCCATTCGTGGGAGCTCCTTCTACCTCGTGGACGCTGGTACCAGCAAGCATAATTTCAGAATCCTCCCTGTAGCTTATCGGCCTCAGGACCGAGCCCCACCCATTTCCACCAGACTACAGACACAAGTACTAGGATGTTGCAGGCCAAGCAACTAACTGAGCAGGGGCATAGCCCCATCCACCAGCAAACAGGCTGCCTTCAGGTCCTGTCAGTGCACAGCTGCCCCTGGACATGAGTCCAGCCACCAAAAGCCCCAGGACCAGCCTCCACACCTCAGTGGACAGGCACCAGCCCCAGAGTCCCTGGCCCCTCTGACAAGTGAGCCTGCTCTGTCCTTGGAGTCAGCCTCACCATCGGCAGGTGGTAACTGCACAGGGACTGGATGGAGCTTGGACCTACCCAACAGCCAACCTGCTTTAGCAGTGGGATCAGCCTCATACACCAACAGGCACACACCAGCTCCAGGAATACCACAGCCCAGCAGCCTGTGTAACCAGGCCACTTAATTGCAGGCCAGAAGCAGCCATGGACTCAGCTGGGTCCTGACCCTGCCCATCAGAATGCCAACACAAGATTAGGGATACCCCCAGCCCTGCAGAGAGCTGTGTCAGGAACAGTGATCCAACACCAACTCTGTGGCTCCTGGGCCCTGCAGCCAGAACGCAGAACCTGTCTCTTCCTCCCAGTAGCCAGCATAGCCCCAAAACCAGTGACTGGGCACTAGCCCTGATATCACCTGGACTGCAATCCTACCCATAAGTGAACCAGCACCAGATTTGGTGTCCCCCAGAGTTGTGCAGCCAGCTGCCTTATGATTTAGTCTCACCAAGCAGCACAGACAGCCTCCATACAAGGCAGAGCCTGGCAAACAAGCAGTCTGGGGGCAGCCAAGCCTACCAGGCTACCCACAGTAGTCAGCCCACCACAGCAGAAGAGCCCAAGCAGCCCACATAGGGGGTACACCTAGAATATATAGCTCTAGTGACCAGGGGAGAGGGGGCTGCTGGGACCCATGGGACAGCTCCTACAAAAGGCCACTTCCCCAAGGTCAGGAAATGTAACGAACCTACTGCACACATAGCAATAAAAACAGGATGTTAAGAAAAATGAGGTGACACAGAAACACAATCCAAATGAAGGACCAAGATAAGAATTCAGAAGAAGATCTAAGTGAGGTGGAGATAGCCAGTCTCCTCAACAAAGGGTTCAAGGTAATGACTGTAAAGATGATCAAAGAACTCAGGAGAAGAATGGACGACCAGAGCAAGAAGTTAGAAATTTTTTTAAAAAGAGTTAGACCATTAAAGAACAACAAAACAGAGATGAGGAATACAATAACTGAAATGAAAAATACATTAAAGGAAACTACTGTAGACTAAACGATACAGAGGAATGAATCAGAAAACTGAAGGACAGAGTACTGGCAATCACTGAAGATGAACGGTAAAACAATAGATTAAAATGAAATGAGGAAAGTTGAACAGACTTGTGAAACAACATCAAGTCTACTAATATTTGCATTATACTGGTCCCAGAAGCAAAAAGGAAAGACAAAGCAGTGTAGAACATACCTGAAGACATAAGAGTTGAAAACTTCCCTAACCTGGGAAAGAAAACAGACATCCAAGTCCAGTAAACACAGTAAGGCCAAAACAGGATCAACCCAAAGAGGACCACGCCAAGACTCATTGTAATTAAAATGGAAAAAAAAAAAAAAAAGATAAAAAGACACTATTAAAAGGAGCAAAGGAAAAGCAACAAGTTACAAACATGGGAAATTGCATAAAGTTATCTGCTGACTTTTCAGGATAACCTCTGCATGCCAGAAGGGAGTGGCATGGTATATTTAAAGTCATGAAAGGGAAAAGCCTATAAGCAAAAATACTCTACCCAGCAAGGCTCTCCTTCAGATTTGATGGTGAGATCTAAAGTTTTACAGAGAAGCAAAACTAAAAGAGCTCAGCATCGCCAAACCAGCTTTATGAGAAATCTTAAAGGGGCTTTTCTAAGTGAAAAAGAAAAGGTCACGATTGAAATATAAAAATTAGGAAAGGAAACTTACTAAAGGAAAAACCTCATTGGTTAAGGCAAATATTCAACAAAGGTAGTAAATCAACCATGGACACAGCTAATAGGAAGGATGGAAAAAAAAAAAAAAACAGTAATAAAATCATCTATATTCACAATAAGAAGTTAAGGGACACACAAAACAAGTAGATGTAAAATATAAGGTCAAATTCAGTAACTGTGGGGGAGCAGAGTAACAATGCAGGGTTTTCAGTGTCCATGTGAAATTAAGAGCTCAGCAACTTAAATAATCACACACACACACACACTCACACACACACACACACACATAAACAAAACTGAAAGAAATCCAAACATAATATTAAAGATAGTCCTCACATCACAGATGAAGGGAATAAAAGGGGAAGAAAGGAACACTGAAGAAATTAAAGAGGGATTCTAAAAATACCCAAGACAAATGAAAATGAACACACAATGATCCAAAATCTATGGGACACAGCCAACGCAGTTCACAGGGGGAAGTTATAGTGATACAAGCTTATTCTTAGGAATCAAGAAAAATATCAAATAAACAACCTAACATTACACCTGAAGGAATTAGAAAAAGAAGAAAAAACAAAACTCAAAGCTGTCAGAAAGAAAAATTAAGAAAACTATACCATATGCAATGACATCAAAAAGAATAAGATACCTAGGAATAAACACACCTAAGCAGGTAAAAGACATGTGCTCAGAAATCTATCAGCCATTGGTGAAAGAAGTTGAAGACAACACAAAAAGATGGAAAAATATAGCATGCGCATCGACTGGAAGAATTAATACTGTTAAAATAACCATACTACCAAAGACAATCTACAGATTTAATGCAATCCCTATCAGAATACCAAAGCATTTTCACAGAACTTGAAAAAGTAATTTTAAAATTTGTATAGAAACACAAAGACCCCAAATAGCCAAACAATCTTGAGAAAGAACACAGCTGGAGGCATCACGCACCTTGACTTCAGACTATACTGCAAAGCGACAGTAATCAAAGAGAAAGGTACCAGAGCAAAAACAGACACAAAGATCACTGGAATAGAATAGAGATCCCAGAAATAAGCCCACACACTTATATTTAATTGATTTATGACAAAGCAGGCAATATGGAGAAAAAACTGTCTCTTCAATAAGTGGTACTGGGAAAACTGGTCAGCTACATGGAAAAGAATAAAATTAGATTCTTTTAGCACACCATATATAAAATAAATGCAAAACTGAATAAAGACCTAAATGTAGGAACAGAAACCATAAAACCCCTAGAGGAAAATATAGAACATTCTTCAACATAAATGATAGCAACAGTTTTAGGTTCAGTCTACTAAGGCAAATGAAACAAAAGCAAAAATAAACAAATGGGACTTCACTAAACTTAAAAGATTTTGCACAGCAAAGGAAACCAAAGACAAAATGAAAAGACAACCTGCTGAGGGAGAGACAATATTTGCACATGATAAGAGGTTAACATCAAAAAAGATGACCAAGCAAGGGTTCATACCTAAACTACAGAAACAGCACATACAACTCAATATCAAAAAAACACCCAAAATCTTTTTTTAAAAAAATGAGAAGCCCCAAATAGACATTTTTTTCCAAGGAAAAACTACATATAGACAGCCAGAACTCACAAAGATGCTAAACATAACTAATCGGCAGTAAAATGCAAATCAAAACTATGAGATATATCACCTCAGTCTTGTCAGAATGGCTGTCATCCAAAAGATCACAAATAACAAAGGTTAGTGAGGATGTGGAGAAAGGGAAACTCTTGTACACTCTTGATGTGAATGTGAAGTAGTGCAGCTACTGTGGAGAGCAGAATGGAGGTTCCACAAAAAACTAAAAATAGAACTACCATAATATCCAGCAATTTCACTGTTGGGTATATCAGAAGAAAACAAAAAAACTATTTCAAAAAAAAAAATAACTGCACACCAATGTTCATAACAGTGTTATTTGCCATAGCCAAGATATAGAGTCAAACTAAGTGTTCCTCAATAGCTTAGTGGATAAAAAAGATTTTTTATGATGACTTCAGCAAAAAATGAAATTTTGCCATTTGCAAGGACATGGATGGATTTGGAGGGTATTATGCTTAGTAAAATAAGCCGCAGAGAAAACAAGCATGACATGTTATGAGAAAAAAAGAACGGTATGGTATGAGAAAACAAGCATGGCTATGTTATCACTTACACGTGGCATCTAAAAAATTGAATACAATAACAACAAAAAAACAGACTCACAGATTAAAGAACAGACTAGTGGTTACCAGCAGGGAGAGATAGGGTGGAGGAGCAAAATCGTGGTAGGAGATTTTGAGGTACAATCCACTATGTATAAAATCAATAATCTACAGTGATGTACTGTGTAGCATGGGGAATATAGCCACTCTTTTATAATAACTATAAATGGAGAAGAACCTAAACATTTATGAATCACTATGCTGTACCTCTGAAACTAATATAATAATGTAAATTAACTATAGATCAATAAAATATAAAGTAAGAAACAATAAAGGCGAGACACAGATTATTAGATAGAAATCAATTAAATAAACACAAGTTTTGGAAATCAAGGAATTAAAAAACAACACGTAAGACACAACATTGGCATTTAAAGTGTACAATCTATTTATTTAAAAGAAATCATTTAAGTGGTAAAAAATGGTACCCATTCTCACAATTTTGTGTATCTAGGATAAATTATTATCTACAAAAATATGTTACAAATATTCACTCAAAAAGAAAGAGAAAATTGGGATAAACCCATTTTAGTATCCAAATTTAATATCAAAGTCTCTATGCAAAATTGATTTGAATAAGTTCTGTTAGCCACTTCTAGTTTCTTTGTGATGTAAAATCTTTTAAAGCATAAAAATCAGCCTTTCTACATTATTCCATTAGACACACATAGAAGTTAAAAGAAATGAGAAGACAGAACAATCAACCAGGAAGGTGAATTTACTGAGAAACAGTCATTCGTTCTCCCTCCTCCTTTTCTTTTCCTCCTTTTCCAGGTCTCTTTCGGTTCCGATCAAGAGAAATCTTGAGAGTTCTGAGAATATTTCTTTGAGGGCTTCAAATCACCATACCTACATCCTCTGCCACAACTACACACACGGGGACAAAAATAAACCTCTGCTATCTACTCACGTAGGAGGGCTTCATGCAAAATAAACTCCTACATGGAGACCAACAGGTGAGTTTTCTACCTGTTCTTTCTAATGTCCTTCCATTATAGTAAATCCCACACATTATGAGGAAGAAATGGTTATGTGAGCTTTTCCTTGAAGTCAAAAAACTTGCCTTCATTTCAAGTACCTGGTGATCATAGGGTACAGCCAGGGAAGGTGCCATCCCCCTTGGGGGGAGGGGCGGTGGATGGGCTCCCGCACCCATGCACCTCCTGATGCACAGATTCTGGAGAAACAAAGGGCGGTCACACCGCAGTTCAACCTGTCAGGCTGTCGGGCCACTGGGCAACCCGACCAGCCTGGAAGTGCCCCATCAGTTTGCTGAAAGCAAAACCCTGTCCCCCCTGTGAAGCCAGGCAATTTGGGTCAGAGAGTCAGAGGAGACCGGTAATCAACTCCTCCTCTCTGCTCACCTCCTTGGGGTTGCAGCAACCCTATCTCCAAACCCAAATCTGACCCTGGAGTGCCAAACTGGGAGTGGCAGGTGGGCTCTGCCGGTGCTTCAGCGCCCTCTGGAGGTTGTCTGCTCTAATGGCAACTCTCAGCCCTTCCTCCTCCTCCTTCCCTAGTCCTGGGGGCTGCCTTGGCCTCCTGCAGCTGCTGGCCTGAATTCATTCTTCTTTTTTCTCCAATTACAATGAAGTGTCTTACAGAGGTTTGGAATCTCTTGAAGAAGGAAGATCTTTTAGCCAATACACCTTAACCGTGAGAAGTTGGTTTCAAGAATGAACCTGAAATACTGTATTTTTCTCCTGATGATTCCAAGGAGAGACAGCTCAAGTTTTCTAAATCATAAGAAAAACCAAGGTAAATATCATATTCTGAGCCAGAGATGAAAAAGCAGTTTTTAGCACCCCCTCCTCATGTCATATGACCGGGATTTAAATCAATCAACTGCCACTGGTTTTTAAATCAAGTGACCCAACTTTAAATCCATCAGCTGCTTCCCTGTAACTCACGTGACTTGGCTTTGAATAGTAAGAAATGCAGAGGTATAAAAATGATGTTCTGAACAATAAATGGAAAGACAACATTTTAGAAAGTTTTTTCCTTTTCGAATGGACCATTCATTGCCTACAGAATAAAGGATTCCCTTGTGGATTTCTTGAACTGTAAACACATACATTGTCTCCGTTGGCTTGATTGACTTAGATTTTGGGTTTTGTTGTTGTTGTTGTTGTTGTTGTTGTTAACATTTTTATTGGAGTATAATTGCTTTACCTTGTTGTGTTAGCTTCTGCTGTATAACAAAGTGAATCAACTATTCGTATACATATATCCCCATATCCTCTCCCTCTTGTGTCTCCCTCCCACCTTCCCTATCCCACCCCTCTAGGTGGTCACAAAGCACTGAGCTGATCTCCCTGTGCTATATGCAGCTGCTTCCCAATAGCTATCTATTTCACCTTTGGTAGTGTATATATGTCCATGCCACTCTCTCACTTCATCCCAGCTTACCCTTCCCCCTCCCTGTGTCCTCAGGTCCGTTCTGTACATCTACATCTTTATTCCTCTGCAGCGACTCCTGCTAGGGACGGATACTTCCTTTTATGCTCAGGGAAATCCCCTAGTTTGAATATGATTTGAGTTTGATCCTGTGAAACCATCAGAACTTCCCACCAGAGATAAATGAGGAGATTCTGGCCTTTATTAGTATGCATGATGAACACGGGTGTCCTGGCTGTACTTGCCAACCCTCCTATTTTATCCACCTATTTTTATCCACCTTCCTCTCTGTGAGTACCTTTGACCAACCCTGAGTTCAGACTCCTGACCTATTACAGTGACTTTGTCAGCCTTTCTTTAAAAATGGACAGGTAGGGCTTCCCTGCTTGTGCAGTGGTTAAGAATCCGCCTGCCAATTCAGGGGACACGGGTTCAATCCCTGGTCTGGGAGGATCCCACATGCCGCGGAGTGGCTGGGCCCGTGAGCCACAGTTGCTGAGCCTGCCTGCGCATCTGGAGTCTGTGCTCCGCAACAAGAGAGGCCGTGATAGTGAGAGGCCCGCACACCGCGATGAAGAGTGGCCCCCGCTTGCCACAACTAGAGAAAGCCCTCGCACAGAAACGAAGACACAACACAGCCATACATAAATAAATAAATAAATAAAAATATTAAAAAAAAAAAAAGGACAGGTAATAAAACGAATTTAACCTAGAAGCAGCAGCTCAGTAAGGGAAATAAAATCATCAGAAGTTATCTAATCACAGCCACAACCATCCAGGGCTCTGTCTTACCTGCTGGGTCATAAGAATGGGACCTTCCTAAACTTGAAGGGCATCCAATCAAATAAGTAAAGGTCTGCTCACCTCTGGCTCTTGGAGGGATTGCTAGGCACTCTACCCAGTGTATACTAACTGCAAAACACTGTCATGGTTGTGAAACACCTATGTTCCAGGAAAGCTTTTTGGGGTGCATGGGGAAGGTTTCTTTTTGACATCAAGCAAAAAATAAATCACCAAGCTCTTTGAGCACAGGGGTTCTTAAGAGGGCAGTAGAAGGAAGGAATGGGCAGAAAAGACGATCTCCGGTGAAGTGAAGGCCGTTTTTCCAAAAGAGTAGGATTTAGTCTCAGTTTAAGGAGAACACTTTTAAATAGCTGGGACAGCTCCAAACTGCAGTTTAGGGAACGAGTGCTTCAAAAGAACAGTGCTTTAAAAGTCCTGGCATGGCAGCAAGAGGATGAAGAGTTGGTTTTGCATAGTTTTGAACACAGGAGTAAAGAAGCAGAGGCATCTCTGACTAAAAGGCCCTGAGATCCTATGGCATCAATGGGTCAGTTGCAGGGGCAGGGGGTGTGGGGGGGCGATATTTCTCTCTCAACGTCTCCCAGGGCAGCCACCCCTCCCGACCCCACCCCCCCACTCCCTTCACCCTTCCTCCCTCCACTGTTAGGTCCCCAGGGACAGCACTTTTCAAGCTGGAGCCCTCAGGCACCATCTCTGCTGTCTGGATTCTTCCTGGAGCCTGGCAAGTTCTGGGACAGGAAGGCGGGTCTGCAAGGCCGCTGCGGTGCAGTCGGACCTGGAGGCCTGGAGGGGAACTGGAGCCCTGAAGCCCACCCACGTCCTTGAAGCCGAGGGAGGAACACATCCTCCTAACAGTACTTCTCAGGGGACAGCGTGCTCCCCACCCGACGGTGATCCATACTCACTTGAGGCAGCAAGGACTGACTCTAACTGGCCCCCTCGATTCCGCCTTAAGGGTCCTCGCACATGTGTGATAGCGCAGGCCCCGGATCTCTTTAGTCAGCTGAGGCCAGTGCTGCCGGCATCCCTCCAGTCCCATCCCCCAGCCCCTCCCTCTGGGACTGTATCTAATAGAAGAAAGAGCACAGAGGAATTGGCTGAATCAAGGGACCTGGGAGCCTGGGGATGAGTTTGAAGACCGAGAACCTAAGGCGCAATTACATATTATTGGAAACTCTTGTGGAGTGTGTGGGGGGGGGGAGGTTAGGAGGCTGAGAGGCTGAGTCGACCTGGTGAGTCCAGCCCCAGGACACCACACAGCCCTGTCCCCCTTTCCCTGCCATCAGACAAGCGGTGCCGCAACTCCAGCCGGGACTCTGCACTTCCCCCTCCCTGATTCTCCAGAAGAGCAGGTGGCCCCCCTCTGAGGGCAGGGGCAAGACAACGGACCAAGTCCCCCTGCACTAAGGCGCTACTGGAATCTCTTCCTGAACAGCAGTGCTGGCTTGGAGCAAACCCGTGCACCGCCAAAGTTGGTCTCGTCCTGCAGCTGAGGGACGCAGGCTTTAAGTCAGCTGCCTTGGCTTTAAATCAATCAGTCCCCCCTTTAAGTCAGGTGACCCGACTTTAAATCACTGTGTGCCCCTCAAGCCTGCCACTTCAAAAGTTGGGAACTTCACTTTGATCCCAGCACCTCACACAGCTGAATGCTGTAGTCAGCACTGTAGTCACCCCCAAGCCTGGCTTAGAGGCAGGATATAAGGTAAGGGGATGGGCTGCACACCTGGTGAGGAGGGTGCACTTCATGTACCAGGAGGGTCCAGGTACTCTGGGTACAACAAGCAGTGCACGATACAGCATCTCCCTGGCAAAGCTGGTGATGCACAGGGTGAGCAGGCACACCCAGGCACGCAGAGGTTCCAGGCCGGGAGCTGGGGCACAGCCAGCTGGGAGGGTGTGAAAGCCGAGGATCTGAGCCTTCTTGAGAAAGGCAGACACAGAGGACGGATGAGAAACAAAGACCAGATGAAACGTGGATTTGAAAAGCACACCCTGCTCTTGAAATTGGAGTGGGGTCACCCCGGATTTGAGTCTTCTTACGCCCCAGTACCTAGTGTTCTGGCATTTGCCCAATTACTTATAAAATGTGACTGATAATATCTAAACCATAGAATACTGCATTTGGAGTGGTTTTGCGTGTTTATGTTTCTAGAGTGGAATAATCTTTTCTACAAGAAAAATGTACACAATCTGAAATAAATTCAAACCCCTCTTTATAAAGTACTATATCGGACTTCCCTGGTGGCACAGTGGTTAAGAATCTGCCTGCCAAGGCAGGGGACATGAGTTCGAGCCCTGGTCAGGGAAGATCCCACATGCCGCGGAGCAGCTAAGCCCATGGGCCACAACTACTGAGCCTGCAGACCACAACTACTGAAGCCCGCGCGCCTAGAACCGGTGCTCCACAACAAGCGCAGTAAGAGAAGCCACCGCAATGAGAAGCCCGCGCACCACAACAAAGAGTAGCCCCCGCTTGCGGCAACTAGAGAAAGCCTGTGCATAGCAACGAAGACCCAACGCAGCCAAAAACAAATTAATTAATTAATTAGTTAACTATTTTAAAAAGGTACTGTGTCCTTCTGTACAGCTTCTCTGGGAAGAACTGAGAGATGGTGTAGGAGAGTGAGAAAGACCAATATTTAGTGCGCATCTCTCATGCAGGTGCTCTGCTGGCTCAGATAGATTTATCCCCACTTTACAAAGGAGGAAATAGTCTCAGAGAGGTTTAGTAATTTTCCCAAAGCCAAACAGCTATGGAGTGGCAGAACCAAGATCTGAACCAAGTCTGTTACCTTCAAAGCTTAAGTCCTCATCACAACAAAACTCAATTAATATTTACATTTATCGAATTACATTGCAACCTGGGGAGTTCTTGGCGCAATCCTGAATAAGAGTGAGAAAGAAAGAAATAGCATTGTTCCTATAGTCAACCCAAATTTTGGAGCAGCTGCTAGATGCCTGGCCCTTTTTGGGGTTCAGCAGTGATCAAGACAGGAAGAGTCCTGCTTTCATGAACCACGTAGTGGGGAGGAGAGACGGGTGCAACTTGGGTGAGGGATTTCACCTTGCTGGACCTCTGTTTTCTCATCTGGAAAATGGGATGGGTGTTCCTCATTTTCTGGGACTGTCCAGCCCTCACATTCTCTGATTCCATAAGAAGCATTTGTTTTCCTGTTTCTTTAGAATTCATTCAGGCCGTGAGCTGTGATGAATGTTGTTAGCTGCTCCCCAAAGCACTCTATTCCCACCCTTTTCCTGTGATCAGGTCTTTCCCGAAACATGACTCACAGTCAGTCAAGTCACAGAACCTAAGGGGCACCCAGCAGAAAAATTCCAACCCTTACATCCCAGGAGCTCTGCGGTCTACCTGCCAGGTAAACTTAACTCACCTGGCACAAGGTGGCCATCCCTGGTTTCACATCAACATGATCTCAGGCACAAACCTCCTTGTTTTTCCATTTTGTCTTTAAGTTACTTGTTGAAACAACTGCACAAATATGACACAGATATAAAATCAGGCATCTTCTACCCCCAGTGCCTACTAATAAATGATTTTCTGCCACTTTAATAATAAAGATAGAACATTTCAACATTCTGCTACCCTTATTATTTGTCATTTTTCTTGATATTTCTATTGACTACATCTTTCAATATTTTAACAAAGGAACATTTATTTAGGTTGTTTCAGACCCAGCCTTTAGTGGTAAAGGTTTTGTTGTTATATTTCTATTATGTTTCCTTTAAAAATCATTATCCTATTTAAATGGATTAAGTCAATTCTATAGGCATTTATCTTATGATATTGAAGAAATTGATACATAGAGGGCAGTAGTACAAGTTGATTGGACTTGAGAACATCTATTAGCACAGTTAAGTATAAATATTATCTATATGTAAACCAAAGTACAAGCCGAGTGAGATTCTCTGACTTTTTTTCACTGTCTGCCCCTCAAGCCTGTGAGAAATGGAATATTTCTTGCCCTATCAGTAAACAAAGGATGTCACAGTCTTCAGCACTTGCAGCCCTCCAATGTGAGCCGGCGGGCCCTGAGGCACTCAGGATATGCAAATACAGAATGCAGGCCCCAGAGAGCGGAGGTGCATATCAAAGGAAGGATTTCAGTGAGCCCAGGCCAAGAAAAGCGCCACATTCCTCACCTTGGGAGAGCTGGTTTTCCTTAGTTAACAATCACCTTTTGATGTTCCCCATTACCTGCGCCAGTCCCCCGCCCTGTCCCCTCCCCCCGGTACTTTAGCTCAGGGAGGAAGGAGCGCAGAGGGACGCGGCTGAATAAGGGGCCTGCGCGCCTCGGGAGGAGTTTTCAGCCGCTTTCCCCGCAGTCGGGAGGAGGGGCGCTGACGCTGCAGCCGGACCCTGCGCCTCCCTTGCCCCGTTTCCCCTCAGGACGCTCAGGCCGACCCCCTCCCCACGCCCACCAGGCCTCGCGAGCCAGGCCGAGAGCAGGGGCGAGAGGAGGGACCGAAGTTCCCGGGGACCAGACGCTGGAGGCCGCTCTTTCTGCACAGCAGCGGCGGGTGGCAGCGAACCCCTGCCCCTCAGAAGCTGGTCTTGTGCTGCCGCCCGGGCACCGGACCAGGCGGAGGGCCGGCGCCCACTTACCCGGCCCGCCGTCCCCGCGACTGTCACGGCTTCGGCCGCCGGGGCACCTCCAGAGCCGGCAGCCTCAGTGAGGTCGCCCTCCCCTCGGGCTCCGGGGCAGTTCCGTGAAGGCGGAGGGAAGAGACCCCGCCCGAGCCGGGAGTTCCAGCTCTGAGGAAACGCGGGCTCTGTTCAGCGCGCAGTGGGTGGGACCGCTCTGCCCCGAGGCCTTCCGGGAGGGAGCGCGGCGGCGGGGGAGGGAGCCGCCAGGAGCGCAGGGCCCCGTCGGGGGCCCTTGAGGGGCGGCCCGGCCTGGGGGCCACGCCCTCTGTGGCCGCAGCCCAGGTCTTTTTCCTGGAATCCTACACGAAAAAGTTAGAAAGATACACAGTCTATAGTAAATATTCACAAATGATTGTTGCTGCTGTGCTCACTATTCTATTAAAGGTGTAAAATCCATACAACACTTTAAGTTCAAAATTAAATATGAATTTTTACCTTTCTAATGATGTCTCTGATATTCACAGTTGTGGTTAATGAATCAGAGACTGTGGCATCACTAGTTAAAAATGAGCTTGTTAAAAAAATAGAACTCAGGCCCACCGGACCTACTGAATCACAATCTGCACTTTTACAATCTCCCCAGTGTACTTGTGTACCCATGAATAGTTGAAAGGTACATTTCTACCTCGACATGTCTTTTTCTGTATGAGAAATACACACATTTTATCCAGTTTGATATAAATAAAACACTCAAAAATGCATATGCCTGTGTTGAAACCATCATTTTATCATTTCTTTTCCAGACAAGTATAGTCTCTATACTGGTTTTGTGGATCACATGCCATACTCTTTTCTTGTACTTAGAAATAAGGTAGAGAAAGTTACTTTGTAAAAAAAAAAAAAAAATATATATATATATATATATATATATATATGTATGTATGCATGTATATATATTAGTGGATAATTGAAGACACTCTTCTAAATTAAAAGCAGTTCTCTTAACTTGCTCTTTTCTTCTTGGGTCACATTATGAACTCTTCCCGTGGCCACATGGCATGTGTACTTATAATTTCAGGGAACTGCTGACATTCCAGGATGTGGCCATAGATTTCTCTCAAGAGGAGTGAGAATGCCTGGACCAAGATCAATGGGAATTGTACAGGGATGTGATGTTAGAGAAGTATAGGAATCTGCTCTCCTTGGGTGAGGATACCTTCCTTCCAGAATTCCTTATCCAACCACAGGGTTTGGAGTCCTTCATTTGTAGAATGTCTCCTGAAATCTTCTGCTTCCTACAATAGGGTTTCAGATTGCAACGTTTCAGGAAAGATTGGGAGTTTGTGGGTATAATTTTTCTTATTCTTTTAAAATTGCAGCCTCCCTTTTAATATACTTTGTAACTTCTTGGGATGTGTCTATATGAACTGTGTACTATATGCTTCTGTTATAGTCCTTACAATATTTTATTGTCTTATTTTCTGTAACCGTTTTCCATGGATTCTTTGGGCTTAAGGTATATTAAAAGGGAGACTGCGATTCTCCCTTTAAAAGGGGACTTATTAAAAGGGGACTTCCCTGGTGATGCAGTGATTAAGAATTCGCCTGCCAATGCAGGGCACCCGGTTCGATCCCCGACCCGGGAAGATCTCACGTGCCACGGAACAACTAAGCCAGTGGGCCACAACTACTGAGTCTGCACGCCACCACGACTGAAGCCGGTGTGTCTTGAGCCCGTGCGCCATTTATTTTTTGGAGAATAAAACCACTTCTGAGTGATTAAAATTTAGGCCAGCTAGTCAAAATGCTTTATCACCTGTTCTTCTAAAACACTGATCAATGGAACAAGTTTTACTAGGGATAACAGTGTAATTGTATTCTGGAGTTCATATGGGCAATATGGTTTATGACCTTGATGCTGGATCACGACATTTCAATGGTATAACTGCTCTTAATTGTCTGTTTGTTCAAGGATTAAAGTCTCACGTGATCTGAGTTCAGACTGGAGTCATCCTGGTTGGTTTCTGTCTATTGCAGATTTCTTCCAGTATGAAAGAAAGGACAAGAGCAATACGGCTTACTTTACAAAATGTCTTCAAACTAAATGATGATATAATCTACATTCAATTAATTTATACATACCCTACTGTAGAACAGGGTTCGTTACGCGGGCAGAGCCCGGTAATTATGTAACACTGAAACTTTTTCTGCACTGGTTCAAGTCCTCTTCCTAAGAATATGTTTATAATCAACATTCTTTCACAAATTACCCAATTTAATTCACCATAGCATTCCTCATATTAACTAAATGGAAAATCGTAGGCTATATACAAATCCAGAAAGGGCCAAAAATCATCAGCCCCCATGGATGATTACAACCCATTGCTGAGGCATTCAAATTACTTATTAAAGAACCACTATGTCCATCAACATCATCAATTTATATATTATTGCCCCAATGCTAGCCTTAACCCTGGCTCTCACAACATGAATTCCTCTTCCCATATCTTATCCACTAATTAGTATAAATGTAGGCATATTATTTCTATTAGCCATATCACACCTAGCCATTTATTCCATCCTCAGATCTGGATGAACTTCACATTCAAAATACTCACTCACTGGAGCTCTAGGAACAATAGCACAGACAATCATCTCATATGAAGTAATGTAACAGTTATTCTATTCTCAGTCTTATGGATAAATGGATCATTTACACTTTCAACAGTAATTATTACACAAGAACACCTATGACTAATTTTCTCCTGACCCCTACCCAGAATTTGATTATCTCCGCAGTAGCAGAAATCCAATGAAGCCCCACTTGATTTAACAGAAGTAGCATCAAAACCTGTATATGTCTTCAGTGTAGAAAACGTAGCAGGCCCATTCACCCCGTCCCTCCTAGAGAATATGTCAATTTCCCTATCATAAACATTTCCACAGCAATCTATTTTTAGGAGCATTCGACAATCCCTAGGTGCCAGAATTATAGATTCTTTCATCTTGTAAATATAGTTTTTTTCAAAAAATAATTTTTATAGTTTTAGTACCTTTTTTTTTTTTTTTTAATAGTCCTCTTTATTTTTTTTTAAAGATTTATTTATTGATTGATTGATTACTATGTTGGGTCTTCCTTTCTGTGCTAGGGCTTCCTGTAGTTGTGGCAAGCGGGGGCTACTCTTCATCGCGGTGCGCGGACCTCTCACTATTGTGGCCTCTTTTGTTGCGGAGCACAGGCTCCAGACGCGCAGGCTCAGTAGTTGTGGCTCACGGGCCTACTTGCTCCGTGGCATGTGGGATCTTCCCAGACCAGGGCGCGAACCCGTGTCCCCTGCATTAGCAGGCAGATTCCCAACCACTGCGCCACCAGGGAAGCCCTAGTTTTACTACCTTTAAACAAAATGTACTCCATTGCTGTGGAATATTCCTTCATAGGGGCGTGCATGGTTCATTTCTGCATCCGCCTGTGATGGCCTTCAGGTTCTTTCAGGTTTGGCTCCTGTGGCTGCGAGTCCATGTCCGTGTGTCCTGGTGCAGGGCTGGTGGGTTTGTGTTCAACTGGGAGGAGCACTGTGGGTCTCTGTGCAGGGACTTCGCTATCTGAGGCCCGATTGTTTCAGAAGTGGTTGCATCCCCCCGTTGCGTACCAGGCTTTCCATTGCTCCACATCCTGCTGATATTTGATACTATGTCTTTCATGTCTGCCATTCTGGTAGGTGTATGCACAGTATTTTTCTTATGGCTTTAATCCCTCTGTTGTTAGTGAAGTTGTGCATCTTGTGGTATTCATGGACTATTTCCTGTTGTTTTTTTAAAAAAGTTTTAAAAATTGTGGTCAGATATACATAACACAAAATTTACTATCTTAACCATTTTTAAGTGCACATTTCAGGGTCGAGAAGTAATTCACACTGTTGTGCAAACCTGACCACCATCATCCTCCAGAACTTTTTCATCTTGCAAAATTGAAACAGTCCCCATTAAACACTCACTCCCCATTGTCCCTCCCTCAGCCCCTGGCACTCAACATCCTACTTTATGTCTCTATGTTTCCGACTGCTCTAGGGGCCTTGTATGAGTGGATCAAGCACTGTTTGTTTTTTTGTGTCTAGCTTACATCACTGAGCATAATGCCCTCAAGGTTCATCCCTGCTGCAGCCTGTGTCAGAATTGCCTTCCTTTTTAGGCTGAATAGCATCCCCTTGTATTGACGGACCGTGTTTTTCTTCTCCATTCATCCATTAGTGGACACATGTAATATCTACATTCATTTCTCCTGTCATAATATTTGTGGAATAACATCAGAAAGTCCTATGAATCAAAAGTCATTTGCCATTAACTTTTTTCTTAAACTTTTTGTTGTGGAAAACATCAAGGCTAAGAAAAGGGAAAAATACATGTCAGCTTCACTTGTGTTCAGGAATTAAAGCTTTACGGATTCACTTTATTCCCTGTGTGTGTGCTATGCGTGTGCATGTGCCTGTTTGCATACATATGCTGTGCATGTGCATAGGTATGTGCACTTGCACACATTAGTGTGTGCATGGGCATATGCGTGCATGTGTGTTCTCATGCTAGTGTGTGAATATATTTGTGCTGTGCACGTGCATATGTTTGTGTGTGTGCTGTGCCTGCCTGTGCGCACACCTGTGTGTTTGCTGGAACCACTTGCAAGTTGGCTGCAGACTGAATTGTGCCCAAGATATATCCGCACGCAGCTGCTCTAACAATCCTGCGTAGCCACGTAATGGTCACAGATCTCAGGGATTTAAAT